>NW_019385757.1:81800-104626 GCF_000671375.1 Centruroides sculpturatus
TGTATTTAAGGATTCCTACAACATAAAATTGTTATAAAGTGGAATGTATCTAAGTGTTATAGGGGGGTCTACTGTAATATCATCAAGTTAAAATAATAGATAAAAAATATACTTATTATTCTTGTATTTATCTAAATGTAATCTTTTGATGACACACAAGGCTTCAAAAGGAATAAACATAAATATAGTCAATGATATTGAATTTATTTATGAAATGGAATGAGTATTGTTTATTCACATATATATATATATATATATATGTAATTACTTAAATATAAACATCAAATGTAATTATTTTTGTGTTAAATTTTTATTATATTACTTCTGATTTAAAGTTACAGTGTAACCTTGCTTAATGAGCATAATTCAATTCATTCAAGAATTTTACTCATAATGTGAAACATTTGTTAAGCGAAACAATTTTTCTCATGTAAAATAATGTAAAATACAATAATGCATTCCATGCCAAAGAAAACTCAAATATTTTATCTATAATATTTATTCAAAGAAAATTATACAATATACATTAAGGAGTGTGAATCATCATCATCATTTCTTCTAGTGCAGAATGAACAAACCTGGAATGTGAATTCAATTTGCAGAAAACAAAAGAAAACCAAATTTAATTTGGAATTGGTCATTAACCTATTCGATGTTGAAATTTTTATTTGTTGCCTGTGACACCATGTTGAATTTTCATCGATGCTAATCCTAAAATTTTTTTAAAATATAATAATCATGTTTACTGTGTCGTAAAAAATTATTTTTTTTATGTTTCACAAACAAAATAAATATACTATGATACACTTCTTGTCTAGTTATCTGAATGGCTTTGCGAGTGCTAAGATTGGCTTTACTTTACCTCTAGACTTATTACACCACCACAGGACATCAAATTAGATTTAGGAAAAAACTATTTTGTTTTCAGAATGCATTTCGGACATGGAGTCCCTCATCAGCTTTTTGCTACAAAATTAATAGGAGGTTAACAATTTTTATAAAAAGACCATGATTGACAGAAATAAACAAAGAATGTGGACTGACATTTGACATGTGGATTGTATGCATTGGACATTAATTAAAAGACTAAGCATGTGATAAAACAAGATTTTCCATTAAAAACGGTAATGTTGCTACAATAATAAACTGAGATTATGGTAAAACAGTAAAGTCGTGAAAATATACATTGTTAAAACAAAATGATAAGTAGATTCACAGTAACATGAACAGAGTAACAAGACGATTCGGAGTACATTCCAGGGTAACCGTCACCCTCACCCCTATCCGTTTTCACATCTCTCCCCTCCTTGCATGCCTCCTCTGGTCAAATATGCGTACCACGATTCGTGTAATTTTTGACTGGAGTTGTTGTTCATGATTTTCTCTGTTTTTTTATTATTTCTAAGTGTTTGTACCATCTTCTTTTATAAGTATTTTGTTCCTTTTTAAGTATTTTGACAGTATCCTTTACAATCTGACAGCCTTCATTATTACAGTGGGCGGCTACAGCTGAGCTATCATTGTTATGTGCTATGGCAGAGATATGTTCATTGAAACGGACCTTTAATTCCCTACTAGTTTCACCATTGTAAGATTTGGATGTGGTACAGTCGCATTCAAATTTGTAAACAAAGTTTTTTTGGTCCCATATGTTAGCTTTTCTGTTAGGTACGTTTATTTTCTGATGTAAGCTGTTGCAATGTTCGGGTACCAGAATAATATTATACTTAATTAATTTACTTTTAATTCTTTCAAAAATATTCGTAATGTAAGGAATTTTAAAAAATTTACTCTGTTCATGTTACTGTGAATCTACTTATCATTTTGTTTTAACAATGTATATTTTCGTGACTTTACTGTTTTACCATAGTCTCAGTTTATTATTATGTTATTGTAGCAACATTACCGTTTTTAATGGAAAATCTTGTTTTATCGCATGCTTAGTTTTTTAATTAATGTTCAACGCATCAAATCCACATGTCAAAAATGTAAGTCCACATTCTTTGTTTATTTCTGTCAATCACGGTCTTTTTATAAAAATTGTTAACCACCTATTAATTTTGTAGCAAAAAGCTGATGAGGGGCTCCATGTCAGAAATGCATTCTGAAAATAAAATAGTGTTTTCCTAAATCTAATTTGATGTCCTGTGGTGGTGTAATAAGTCTAGAGGTAAAGCCAATCTTAGCACTCGCAAAGCCATTCAAAATAAATATATTGAATAATATAGAAACAAAAAAAATTATATTTTTAAAAATTTGTCTTAATATAAAAATTGTGATGCATAGCGACATCTAGTATCAAAAACGTTCCGATGTAAACACAAAAATATTCGGGATCACTCACACAGGTCAGTGAGGTCAACACGAATATTTTCGGGAACAACGTAGGACAGGTTAAATTTCATACGAGATAGCAGCATAACTGCCTACCTCTAGTCAAATTAGTTCATTTTTAATAATTATAGCCTTTACATAGCCCAAGAATTTGGCATATCATTTGGTGTGTTTATTATATAATGGGCTATGGTTGTTGATGTTTATACATAATATGTCTGAACACACGGTTAGAAAAATGTGTGATCACAAGCAATACTAAGATGCTAGCGGAACAACTCTGAACACAAACTGATGTAGCATGCACACAATTTGGGACTTCTCTCCTTGTCACTTGTTATGCGAAACGTTGCTCGTTAAGCGAGTAATTTTTTTACAGTTTGTTTTTCTTGTTACATGAATTACTTGTTATGAGAGGTGCTTGTTAAGCAAGGTTCTGCTGTATTTAAAATAAGGTTAGTAGTGTTATTGAATTGATAGGAATTTTTATGTAAATGAAAAAAGAAAATAAATTACACAAAAATATCTTTGATTTTAAAGATCTAATAAATTGTTTTCTTTTTGTAAGTGTAAAGAACAAAAATATTAAGCATTGCATTTACTTATATATTTAATACAGTTTTTACTTAGGAGTAAAATAATTGTTTGTATGTAAACTGTATTATAAAATTTAAATTATAGTATTTAAATGCAAAAACAATGTAAAAAAACCAGAATTGTATTTTCTTAAAAAAAATAGCTCTAACATAATTAGGAAAGTAAATCTGAATTTGTTTGATATACAGTATATGTAATACACTTTTTTTTATATTAGGTAATAAGTAATTCATTTATTATTGAGTGTTTATATATGAATAGAAATATTTACTGAATATTTTAGCGAAAGAAAATTTTATTGATAAAGATATTAATTTTGACAAACTTTTTCAGCATCTAACAACTCTGTTATCTTCAAGTGATATGCAGGTAGTTTTAGGAGTCTTGAATTTGTTATATGTATTCAGGTATGATGTTTTTTCACACACAACAATCAGTTTTTCATGCATAAATTTTTTAAACAAGTTTATATTAGTAATAAAAATAAACATATAAAATAATCATAATTTTCAGATTTTTTAAAATCTAATTTTAAAAAGTTATTTTATTAGATTTTTAAATATACTTAGGATTAATACTTGTATTAACATTACAAAAACTTTTGAAATGTGTACATATTTTATGAAAATCTTACTTTATTTTTTTCCTACATATTTTATGTTTCAGGAAAGTAATTGTTTTTATTTTTAAGTATGTTCTCATAAGAAAACACTTGATAACAACTATTTACTATAAATAAATGGTTGCACAATATTGGTTGAACTGTTAAAAATTCAACCTGAAGAAATACTTTAACTTAAATTTTGATTGGTAATTTAACTTTTTAAATCTGTCTGACGGTTACAGTTGGGTCAATATGTTCGTGGATTCACCAGGATGTATGCAGAGTTCTGACAAAAACTTTAAATAGCAAAATATATAATGAAACTGTTACGCAATAGCCATTGGATATACATGCACAAATGTAATAATATTGTTTTAAAATTTATCTCAGTTGAAAAAATGGAGCTGCAATTAAAATATCAGTATGTAATAAAGTTTTTGATGTTGCTGAAAACAGACAATGCAGAAATTCACAAAAGCTGCAGCAGGCATGTTGAAAAATTTCTCATCATAAACACCAGATAAATGTTTACTTATTTACTTATATAGTTTTAAAATTTATCTCAGTTGAAAAAATGGAGCTGCAATTAAAATATCAGTATGTAATAAAGTTTTTGATGTTGCTGAAAACAGACAATGCAGAAATTCACAAAAGCTGCAGCAGGCATGTTGAAAAATTTCTCATCATATATCACTATAAACAGATAANTAATTGTTAATACTGTATAACGGTCTTGTCAACTTTTGTAATTTTGGTTATTAATAATTTCCGATGCAGCGCTCTGAGGCTCTAATAACTTTTTTCAGCGTTACTTTTCCTCTTTTCCTTTATACTTCTCCCTTCAGAACCCTTCCTTCAACCCTTTCTTCACTCCTTTCTCTTCGTAGTGGGCTAAGTTTGCAAAAGCAGACAGCCCTTCCTCCTCCTTTATTATTATTATTTCACTGACATTAAATTCAGTTTGTTGTGATACATAACAAATTGTGATTTTACATATATATGTATGAGGGGTGCTTGATATTAAAGGTATAAGCCAAAGTTATATTAACATTTATAATTAAAGAAAATATTTAATACATTCCACAAAAAATTACATAAGTTTATTTTTCACACAATCTCCGTAGATGTTGAGACATTTATTCCAGCATGATACTAATTTGAACATTCCTTCACAGTACTGGTGCTTGTTAAGTTGCTTGTAGTCCAGAACAGTGTCTTGCAATTTCCCTGCCAAAAATTTCTTTAAAAGTTTGAATAAATGAAAACCCAACGGGACTAAATCTGGACTATAAAGAGGATGTTGCAGGACCTCCCAATTCTGCTGTGCCAACCACAGTTTAAATTTTTGGCACCAAATGCTGACTTCTTTTCGGCTTAAAACATTTGGACCATAAACGCCCTGTAATCTGTGATGAATTTTGCTCTGATTAACTCCTTCAGCTTACAAAAATCTGATAATTCCATGTACTTCACACATCGAATATGCTTCGATTACATATAACATGCCATGTTTATTTGCTTTCTGGAAACTAAATTGAGTCTTGAACAAAGCAATGCTCCAGACTCTACTGCTGCATGCATGAATGTGGCTAGTCATGCATATGGCACTAATATTTTGCGTATGTATAACAGCCAACTGTACCTTTAATATCGGACACCCCACATACATTTGGCTACATAATTTTTTTTCCTAGTTGAGAAATGTAAATTTGTTAATGTGGTGTTTCCAGCTGTCCTTTGACTTTTTACATCACTGGTGACTCAAGTAGTTTGCTGGATGGATCCCATTTTAAATAATGGTGTGCCTTTTGTGAAAAGGTTTAGCTATTGCATGGGTATGGATGAGACTGATTTGCTTTGAAAACACCCAATTAGCAAAACAACAAAGATTTTATTGAATCTCTAAAGGAGGATTTTCACTTTCCCCATATTTAAACATTTTGTACATCTCAAATTTTACCCAATGTGCTTTTTGATCAATTTATGAAATGAAAAGAGTTACAAATAACAGTTTACCATAAGAAGCAGGCTTTTTTGTGTCTCAAGGAGTGTCCTGCCACTGTTTTTTTTTATGTTTATGCTTGTCTTATCTTCCAGAAATTTAGGTATGCTTTTTTTCTATCCTGATGTTTTTTCTATTGGATTTTTTCTTTTAATGGGCTCAGGTGGTCTAACTATTGCATCAATATCCAAATGTGTTCCATTAAGTATTCCTTCTTGCCAGAGTCCAGTTCTAAGATGTTCTCTCTCTCCTTCCTTTTAGGGAGGACTTCATGGAAAAATCCTCTGCAAGCATCTGGCAGGAATTATTTCCTCTTTCCCTTTGTCTTTTTGTAGATTGGTCTTGTTGATTATAGTCAATCTGTTTTGTTTGAACCACTGGAGTAATGTAAACAATTTAACTTTTCATGGGAAGGAACTTGATGTTTATTCAAATTGTGAAAATGTTGATAGTTTTTTAAGATTGATAATTAATGTTGTATTTTAAAGATTATAAGAGAATTAAATGTCAATAAAATCATAATTAATGTTTATAATGATTATTCACAAAATTTATTATTAATACAATTATTTAAAGTAACTTGAAATATAATTTATTGCAGATATAGTAATAAATGACGTCATACTGCAAGTTTTTGAATTTGCAATTTTTCTTTAAAATAAACACTTTTTAAATTGCAGAACATTTTTAAAACACTACTAAATAATAAAGTTAAACTGTGCAATTTTAAAATTAAAAAAAAAATTATTAGATTTTAAAAATATAGTTGAAGTACAAAATTTGAAGTTGTTTGGATCCCAAATTTCATGTTTCAAATTATACATTATTAATTATGCAAATCAAAAAATCTTATTTTTAATATTTTGAGTAAAACAAAACATGCATGTTATTGAATTTAATAGTTTGTGTGTAGATGATTAAATGCTTAATATTACAAAATACATTTTAGAATTACAATTAGAACAACTTTTAAGACCAAGCTTACAGTGCAAAGAAGAGTTACAATTCTGATGACTTTTTTCTGTAAACAGAATCAGTGTTCATAGAAAATCCAGTGAATGAAATTGAAATTTTAGTTGCATGTTATAAACAATTTAAAGTAAATAACAATCATTTTTCTTACTTAGAACAATATAAATATTCAATGTGAAGGTAAGTCTTGCTATGATGTTAACCACCATTTGATGCAACACTGATTGTAGTGATTAGGGCTGTACAGAGCTATATGACCATTGGCAGTCAGAGCCAACATTATAGATATTCGTGAGAGGCCACCACTGGAATGTAAAATGACGTCTTATGAAGCCAGGATAATTTAAATTAACCTTGAGTGAAACTAAATTGGTTATAGTGACGTCGGGCAGTCGGATGGCTCTGTACGGCTCTAATTAGTATGACCGCTGGCACGTTGGATGGCGGTTAACATGTTAAGCATAAAGAATGTAATTATGTTAACAGAAATAAAGATAATTTTTAATTAAGATGTAAGATTAAAGATGTATTTAGAATCATGGCAGTTATGAATTTCCAAGTTGTTTCAATTAAATCTACTATTAAACTGAAATCAGTGTTCTGAAGTTTTTAATATTTATTCTCTTTTAGATACATAATAATTATACATCTTTTTATTTTTAACTTACTGTTTTGTGTAATTTGAGTGATGTAATAATTGTTTAATCTGTATTGATGAAATATTGTGAAATTTATTTTATATATGTTTAATGCATAAATTTTTCATATGTACTCTAGTTTTTCTCAGTTTTTTTTCTCAGCAATTTCTATCTAAAAAAATTTCATAGTAAACTATACAATCATATTTAGTCAATTTATGCTGTCACAGTATGCTATCATCACTGTTATACTACATTTGCACACAATCCATGACTCACTTCGATCTCGATTTACCCACAATCTCGATTGTAACTGTCGCCATTCGAATGTCGAACTGTTTGCACAGGCTGTCTGCTTGAGAAGAACACAGCTATTATATGCGATGATAAAATTGACATAACTACACGATAAGTCATGAACACCAACAAACAAAATGGAAGTTTTGGTTAGAAATAAATACTTTTTCTTGCCATATATCTAATAATAGACAGATGTCATCGTCTCTTCAGTTGTCTTTTTTATTTCTCTATCGATAGCCTGACACGTGTTCCGCAGCCATCTTGTATTTTCTTGCATGCGTGGGATTGTGGGATCTCTTATGACTTGATCTAGTTTCGAGAACTCCCTTGATTCAATCGCGATTGAACCTCATTTCAGTTGAGATTGAAATGGTCGAGAGAGATCACACCACGGCATAGTCACCGACCTTGGTCACAATCTAGATTGAAATACAGGTATACCTCGCCTTACGTCGGTAATTGGTTCCAGGAAAACGACGTAAGTCGAAAAACGACGCAAGTCGAATTTACTTGTCTCCGAATCTACTTGTCACTAGGCTAAACCATAAATTACCATTCCCGGTTTTGTATTTTATTTATTAATGCATTTTTAATAATATATGGTTAATAAAAATCTATTTTAAGCTTACAAACAAATANAATACTATTTGTTTGAGGAAATGTCCATAGTAATTTTTTTCAGTATAATAATCAACAGGTTACAGTTCCTCTACATTGAACAAAAATGACTAAATTCAGCAAATTGAAAAATTTTTAATTTTTAAAATGTATTTTATGTATTTTGTATTATATTGTATTAATAAACAAAATTATTTGCTTATTTTTCACTTATGTAGAACCTAATCCTATACCTCACTGTAAATATGAGTTCGTTTTACGCCAATTCGATTTGCGCTGGCTTTTGTATGAACGGAACTGCGGCATAAACCGAGGGCTACCTGTATGTGTGTGTTGATGATGACACAAATGAAAAATAATAAATAAGTAAAGGATGTGTTGGGATGAACCAGAAAGTTTTTGTGCACTTATAATTGTGCCATAACTTATAATGTTGTGAAATTTGATAATGTGAGATTGTATTTTTTGTTTAGAAGCTTATTTTAAACTTTGCATTTTGTTTGAATAAAATCATGTTTAAATATCTTCAGATAAAAAGCATATGAGGCATATTATGCTTTAAATTTTGAAAATGATATAACACTGTAAAAACAGTAAAAATGTTCATAAGTGTATGGGGATGATGCTCCTAAACTTTGAGCATGTCAAATGTTTAAAAGGTTCCATTCAGAAAATTTTAAACTAAGGATAAAAACATATGGGTGTCCAAAATCTGTCAAAAAAAGAAAAATTGCAGGAAGAAATTGTTAGAAATCAATGAATAACACACTATATAACCACACAAACCAAAAATAAATCAAAACACTGAAAACATATGTGCATAAGACAAGAGCAAGAGATGACTTGGGTGCACAATAGATTGCATTTATGCTTTGAGGGAATTTTTTCCACTGCATGTGCAGTTCAAACTTTGAGGCGTCATTTGAACTCTGAAGTGAAATTTTGTTGAATTTAATATTCAAATTGTGGAGAGTTGCAAGTTAGTCATTTGAAGTACAAGGTATCACTACATATTAAAAAGTTATACTGATAGATACCTAAACTTCTGCACCAGTCAGGCAATTTACATGTTACTTTACATGTCCTATGTACTTAATTTGTTTTGATAACTTTGGGCTTTCTTTTAGTTTTTGTATAGCAACAAACTGAAATTATATGATGCAAATCTGGACTACGTAGACATTACTTCAAAACATTTAAAATAGGTGTAAAATTTTCAGTTGATTATAAATAAATCAGTTTAAACTTTTATAAATGACAGTGTGACTCATTTGGTAGAATACTTCATCTTACTAATAGTTCTTATAATTTTTATATATATAAGCTTATATGACATACTTGTGACAATATAAATCTGATCAAATAACAAGTTGTCAGATAGTTTATTAATCTTTTTATTTAGTTGCTAAGTTAAGATGGATTAGTATTAATGTATGTAATTATGTGATTTTATTTTTTGGAAAATGTGAATTATAATTTCTGAAAATATTACCAAATACAGAGTTCTCTATACAAAAAAATTTCATGAAATATATATTATAATTTCAAGCAATTATCTATTAGTACTTTCATAGCCTGAAAGATTTAANTTCATGACTTTACTGTTTTACCATAGTCTCAGTTTATTATTATGTTATTGTAGCAACATTACCGTTTTTAATGGAAAATCTTGTTTTATCGCATGCTTAGTTTTTTAATTAATGTTCAACGCATCAAATCCACATGTCAAAAATGTAAGTCCACATTCTTTGTTTATTTCTGTCAATCACGGTCTTTTTATAAAAATTGTTAACCACCTATTAATTTTGTAGCAAAAAGCTGATGAGGGGCTCCATGTCAGAAATGCATTCTGAAAATAAAATAGTGTTTTCCTAAATCTAATTTGATGTCCTGTGGTGGTGTAATAAGTCTAGAGGTAAAGCCAATCTTAGCACTCGCAAAGCCATTCAAAATAAATATATTGAATAAT
Organism: Centruroides sculpturatus; assembly: GCF_000671375.1. Classification (NCBI taxonomy): domain Eukaryota; kingdom Metazoa; phylum Arthropoda; class Arachnida; order Scorpiones; family Buthidae; genus Centruroides; species Centruroides sculpturatus. The sequence goes on from NW_019385757.1 coordinate 91,835, forward strand.
ATAGAAACAAAAAAAATTATATTTTTAAAAATTTGTCTTAATATAAAAATTGTGATGCATAGCGACATCTAGTATCAAAAACGTTCCGATGTAAACACAAAAATATTCGGGATCACTCACACAGGTCAGTGAGGTCAACACGAATATTTTCGGGAACAACGTAGGACAGGTTAAATTTCATACGAGATAGCAGCATAACTGCCTACCTCTAGTCAAATTAGTTCATTTTTAATAATTATAGCCTTTACATAGCCCAAGAATTTGGCATATCATTTGGTGTGTTTATTATATAATGGGCTATGGTTGTTGATGTTTATACATAATATGTCTGAACACACGGTTAGAAAAATGTGTGATCACAAGCAATACTAAGATGCTAGCGGAACAACTCTGAACACAAACTGATGTAGCATGCACACAATTTGGGACTTCTCTCCTTGTCACTTGTTATGCGAAACGTTGCTCGTTAAGCGAGTAATTTTTTTACAGTTTGTTTTTCTTGTTACATGAATTACTTGTTATGAGAGGTGCTTGTTAAGCAAGGTTCTGCTGTATTTAAAATAAGGTTAGTAGTGTTATTGAATTGATAGGAATTTTTATGTAAATGAAAAAAGAAAATAAATTACACAAAAATATCTTTGATTTTAAAGATCTAATAAATTGTTTTCTTTTTGTAAGTGTAAAGAACAAAAATATTAAGCATTGCATTTACTTATATATTTAATACAGTTTTTACTTAGGAGTAAAATAATTGTTTGTATGTAAACTGTATTATAAAATTTAAATTATAGTATTTAAATGCAAAAACAATGTAAAAAAACCAGAATTGTATTTTCTTAAAAAAAATAGCTCTAACATAATTAGGAAAGTAAATCTGAATTTTTGAATATTCACTTATCTGTTCATATATCACTATAAACAGATAAGTGAATTTAGACAAGGGTTTGCAGTATTTTTGACCAGCTGATGGAAAGAAGACCTGCAAAAATTAGCAATGAGAAATTTGAACTATGCAAGAAAATTTTGAATTGCAAATGTCAAATGAAAGCAAGTGAACTTGCCAATCTGCTTGCATACATTAGTAAGGAATCTATCTATGCCATTAGACAGGAAATAGGAGTTCAGAAGCTCTATTCCTATTTTGTTTCAAAGTTTCTTAGTATGGAAATGTGTGAGTATCATTTTCAGTGTTGCTTTTCCAATTGGAACTGCTTGATAAATGGGGTAATAAATTCATCAAAAACATTGTTACTGAAGACTAAATATGAATTTGTGGTCCTAAGAGTAAGTTTATTTCCACAGAATATTTTCAGATGAACCAACATCTTAAACTCCAAAGTGGAATGTGTCATAAGCAAGCATCTATGCATACTGTATTCTTGGATCACAAAGGAGTCATCAAGAGTGATTTCCTTGGCAAAGATAACACAATGAACAGCACCTGCTATTTAGAACTGATGAGATTGCAAACTGCAATGGGAATCAGAAAGAGTACCTCCTTTTTCCTTCAATGCAGCTGTTCACACCAAGCCACAAAAGTGACTAATTTCTAACTTAATAGTAACTACCAATCAGTATAATGCTGTTGACATATAAGAAAAAAGAGAAATATATAGAAAAATGATAAATAGGAGAAATATATAATAACCACTAAAATATGGAAAAATGTTACATAGAATTAGTACAATTTGCTTCAGAAATTGGTGGAGAAATCAATTTGACTTATTATATTTGACTTAAGTTTGAGATATGTAGTAAAACATATTAGCAAGAAAAACAAAATATAACTTGGTTCATTTATGACTTTAACTACAGATATAAGTAAACACTCCATGGTTTACTTATATCTGTGTTTACTTACAGGGTTATACAGGGTTTACTTATGTGTTGTAACATATATCTGGGGTTTAAAGTTTTAAATGATGACTATTAAAAGTTGATTTGAATTTTAAAAAGTTTCAAAAAAATGTGAATTAAATTAAATGAAATTTTATATGAAGTATCTGTAATATAATGTAGTAAAAGATACAAAGGTTGGTAATTTAATAGTGGCATCAATATTATAGAAATACAACACAAGCTAATGCTGCCTAGACCAGACATTGGTTACATACATAACTTATTTCAGAGCAAATGAACTTTACCATCCCACTATATGCACCTGTACAGTGATGAGAAGAGCAAGATCTGTTGCTAGCAATAGACATTGCTCTTCTCCCAGTCTGCTATAATTATCTTGAAATTGGAGCAGCAAAATTGGATAAAGATTGAAAATACCAGATGATGTACTGCATGACAATCTCACCAAGTACTCTTAGAGGCTTGAAGGGAATTGCATTACCATATAGAACATAACAAAATAGGTAAAAAGTCTTCAATGCAGAATACAAAAATTTGAATGACCAGTCTTGGCTAGGTCATACTGTGCAAGTGAATACTGTTTTTGCATTATTGGAGATTGATTAGTGCCAGACAGTTTGTAAGTTAGCTGAAGATAGAGAATTGTCACATATAACTGCACTAGACATTGTGAAGAAATCCCTGTGAATGCAGAAAATTTTGTCATGACAGGTTTCACAAGCTTTAACTGAAATGGCAACAATACAATATTGCTGTTATCCACTGAGTGTTACAAGCAAGGAGAGGCTTTTTTTACATCATATCATTCATTTGATGAGACATGAGTGAGATCATTCAAGTCAGAACTGAAATAGCAATCGAATGAGTAGCATCATCATGGTTTACCACAAAAGTCAAAATTTTGTCAGAACTCCAGTTAGTTAATGTGAAAGTTAGTTTTTCTCATCTATGATAGGTATTAACATGATGCATGCCATATCACCAGACCATTAATTGCAGTATTTCTTTGTTTTTGGAACACACTGTTGCAAGCTTTGAGAAAAAGTGGAAATGCTCTACAGGACCCATCCATCATTTTGTGATAATGCTTGAGCACATGTTGCACAACTTATGGTCATGTTGTTCTGTCAATAGGCCTGGAAATACAGTACTCTACCATCCACTGTATGTTCCAGAAGTAAATCCTTGTGACTTTGACTTGATTCTTAACATGAAGGAATCACTGCACAGAAGGCAGTTCAGAACTACTCCAGATATTCTTTAGGCAGTAGAATGTTCTATTTGAGTAATCAATCAAATAGGCTCTGCCAATGGCATCCTACAACTTCCACATTACTGTCAATGGGTCTTACACATTGCCAGTGACTGCATTGAAAGACTGTAAAAATCTGAAACATGTATGGGTTTTTTTGTATTTGTAATTGCAGAGTTGCCAGTACTAAAATTCCGACCTTCATACATAAAGAAATAAAGTAGCCAACTTATTGAAAAAATGTGCTAACAGTTGTAGCAAAACTTAGATAAATACCATTAATCTGTATATATTAGCACTATAAAAAAAAAGGCGTGATTAATTAGTATGAATATATAACATTACATAGTTATGATGTACTATGATTAAGTAAGATAATTGACATATATTAGTATACAGGTAATAGTATACGCACTTAAATGCTTTAGAAATATGTTTTGAATTTTTATCTAAAATGCTGAAAGAGTGATTAAACCCTTTGTTTAAAATTTCAGAAGTAAGGAAATATATTTTGATCAGATTTAATATATTAAGTAATGTCATTAAGTAACAAATTAATTTTCTTCACTTTTAATCTTGTATTAATGATTTTTATAATTTTTGGTTAAATTATACTTAAAACAAGTAATATATATAATAATTTAATTTTTTCAATATGATATTAAATATATGCAGGGGCTGTCAGATAGACTGTAGCCAGATTATGTTATAACTCATCATCTGTGTTATTGTCTAGATTGACATGGTCTTTCTTAAAGTAATCATCATTAACTAAAATACACTTGTTCCATCTTTTCTGCCACTCTTCAAATAGTGAGAGAAGCCATCTTTAGATTCGTCAAAACCATGTTTATCTTTTGACAACAGCTTTTGTGGTTAGAAAACACTGTCCACATAATGGTTTCTTCAATGATGGAAATATGAACAAGTCAAGTTGGTGTGTAGCAGATGTGGAAGACAAGTCATGTTAATTTTTGTATCCATGTTAATTGAGTATAAATGTGGCCCTGCCTGCCATTGACAAATAGTCAATGGCAGGCAGGGCCACATTGATACTCTACTATGATAATGTTTGTCCTCATCTAGTTTTATGCAAGTGTGGTCAGTCCCTATGGATGTGCTGGTTCAATTTCTTGATGATAGTCATATAATGGTGCCAGTGACAGTTGTTTGTAGTGGTATAACATGCTGGTACAAATACTGTGACAATCAAAAATGTGATGATCATGGTTTTGCCAGCAGATGGGACAAGTCTGGCCTTTTTGGGAGTTGAGGATGATGGTGATTTCCACATGGAATTTTGTTGCTTTGATTCTGGATCATAATGGTGAATCCATGATTTATCACCCTTCCTGGAAGTCTTTAAACCATCGAAATGCGAAAGATTGGGGCATAACTTCTTCTCCATATGCCTCCAACAATATTTCATAGGTTTCAGTGGTCATTTACTTAAGTTGAACACAGAATTTAGCAAAGCATATTGCTCATCTCATTGCCATCTTGTTGCTGATAGGCAAAAATGGAAATTGCATAATTTAATGTCATTACTCTGTAACTAATCAATACAGATATTTTGAACTTTGCACACTTGCTGTCAAAAGACTGTTTTAAATCTGCTATTTTGATATGATAAACTATGATTTTGACATAGTTTGTACTGTTTTCAAGATATGGTGTGTGTGTCTTTATCTGACAGCTCTTGTATATATAGATTTCTTTTAACTATTAAATTTGGCATGAAAAATCTTCTTAATGAGATAAAACATATAGAATTGATTTCATTTACTTACAAATTATTATTATTTTCATTATTAAATTTAAAGTTAAAAAATAATGCTTGCAGAATAAATAAAAATTTCAATTATAAATTGTTAATTTCCATTTTAAATTAACATATAATTTGAATTTTTGTTTATTATATTGAATATTGATTTGAATAATTAACAGTAAAGATTGAAATTTTTATATAATATACATGTATAAAAACATTTTACACACATTAATTGATGTATGTAATTTTATAAATTTTATAGCAAAAGATCAAATTTCATTACCAGGCTAAATGTTGAAAGGAGGCAAGCCTTACTTACTAGACTTACATATTTAGCAGAGGTAAGTTGTTAATAATTTAATAAAGCAATGTGGTAAGGGTATATTCAAATTTTTAAAATTTTAATTAATACTGTAAAAGGGAGTGAATTATTAAATCATATTCAATTGTATTGTATTTTATACAGTAAAATTTCACTTACATAGCCAGTATATAATTGGAGTATACTGGCTATGTGAGTGAGTATACAATTTACAATTATAAGTGAAGTAGTCATCTAGGTGGAGTTGCAAAAAAGGTTGAGAATTGTAATTATTGTACTGAGTTTTGCTAAAAGTTTAATACAGATTATAAAAGTACTCTGGAAATAAAAAATTCATAAAATACTGAGCATGCTTTGCCATCTAAATTAATTCAAATTTTTATTCAGAGTAATGTATTAACACTGAATAATAGATTATTGATATACATGATATATATATATATACCATGAATGCAAACTGTTTGCAGTAGGATTTATTCAAGTATTGTACATCACAGTACTAAATGGAATTGTTTAGTACCCATATACTGAATGAAGTGGTAAGAAGGATTTTATTTATGTTAAATATTGTATTTTATGAGGAGAATTCAGAAGTTATTAAACAGAATTCACTAAATGTACAGATTACAAATGTCAAAAAAAGTGTTAATAACTAAACTTGCTTTTACTTCAAGTTCATAGTATTTTTCTTATGAGTGTTACAAGTGACCTACATGTTTATATTTTTACAAAATACAATCAAATTTTTGTATAAAATTATTGAATAAATATTTGTCTTGTTTACTAAATTCCAGATATAAATTTAATTTGTTGAGGTTTAAAAAATAATACAAAGAAGTTTAATTCCATTTAAAACTCAAACAATATGTTAAGTTTAGGAATGCAGGATTTTCCTGTTGGGAATTTTAGTGGTGATAAATGTCACTTCAGGACACGCCTGTCTTTGCTGTTTAAATGAGATGACACCAATATGGAATTTGATTTATATTAAACTTTATGCATTTTACAAGAAAATTTCAGGGTAACCATGTAACTGAGATGCCACAAAACAAGGTTCTACTGTGTTTGAATTTTGCATATTGATTTATATTAGACATTTGCAAAATTAAAATTTATAATATAAATTTTAATTTTGCAAATGTCTAATATAAATCTATATGCAAATATGCAAATGTCTATAATATAATATATTTAATTGAAAGTAGAATTCTGTTAATGAATTTTTATAATTCCTTGATTTTTATTTTAATTAAAAATTTTTATACAATATACTAGTAATAATTTTTTTAGGAATGAAAAAATGGTATAATGAAATTGGATATTCTCGAACTATATTTAAAAATGATGTTATTTAAAATATCCAATTTTGTTACACTTTTTTTTTCATTTTGAAGAAGAAAAGCCAGCATGAGCAATTATCTGCCTAGAAAAAAAAATAATTTTTTATATATAGGATTATATATTAAGAATGTTATATATACATATAGGATTTACTATATATGAATTAGGGAAACAATAATAAAACAAGAGTTTTATTGTTTCCTTAATTCTACTTTAAAAATGTAGTTGTAAAAATATGATGATAGATGATTTGTACTACTTAATACTTAATCAAAACATCTCAGTGAGAACAATTAATTTTTTGGACATTATTTCAAATGTCGCAACTCTTGGATTTTATTATTTTATATAGCAATTAATAAATTTTATAATTTTTATAAATTATCATTTTTTTATCTTCTTATTTATAAATAAAGAATTGCCTGAAACTTATGTACTTGTTCCTCTTATGTTGTATTTGCTTTTCTAATTTTGTATTAGTTTTTGTTAATTAGATTATTTAGTGATGTAAAATTTTTCTTTATTTTGTTTAATTTAGAGTTATTACTGAGGAGATTTTTAATAATACATATATCCTATAATTTAGAATTTAATTTTAGGTTTGATTGAAAACAAGAATTTATTTTTCTGTATGCTTTAACATTATAATAATTAAATTATAATCAACTAATGTTTTTCAGAGTTGGGGAGGCAAAGAAAATGGTTTTGGTCTTGCTGAGTGCTGTCAAAACCTTCCCATCAGTGTAAGTTTTGATTTAGTTACAGTTTTATTGTTTGTTAATAAAAGTTAATATTAGTAAACATCAAAACACATCAAAATCAGAATATTTGTTGTTTTTTGTAATGTAATATTTCAATAATTTACAAAATTTTTATCTTAAGGAATAAATTATTTTTTTAATCTAAATTCATTGAGTCTTGAAAACATTCAACTGTAAATCTAATAATGTGATCTTGTTATAAATATCATTGGTTATGAAAAAAGTTTTTAGTTTTAATGTACAAGAAATTTTAAAAATACAATAATTTTGTACAAGTTAGTTTCATTCTAAATTTTATAATTATGTAATTTAATTTCAAAATTTTATTTTTTCAATTTACAATAAAATATTCTTTTAGCATTTTCCATCCAGTGCAACAACGCTACACTTTGAATTCTATTTAGAAAATGCTGATGAAAAATCTGTAAAAAGGCATCTTCCAAATACCATGTGTTGCATTCATGTAGAAAATGTTGATCAGGTAAGTTCAGATAAAAAGTTTAAAAATTGAAATTTAAAGTACAGGTAGCCCTTGGTTTACGTCGGCTCAATTTACGCCGCCACGCAATTTGCCGTTTCATGGTGTAATTCCTCGATTTTCCCTATGCCAGACTGATTTCCATTTCAGTGTTGATGTATTTACTGATCTGCAACATTGTACATTCGTTAAAACAAAGATTTTTATTGAATATATTTAGTTTTTCTGTTTAATATTATTGGATATGTATACATTTGCATTAAATTAATATTAAAATACTAAATGTTTAAGTACCCACGAGTCAAGTTATCAAACTTAATAGTCCAATAAATGGCGTCCGAATCCATAGCACCAATGAATGTATCCCGTATCAGTTCGTTCAGGAAAACACCTTACAATGCAGTAGCACTTCCGGCGATCACAAACTATCATTAGTGAGACAAATCTACTTCTCTTTGGCCAGACGATACTTTTTTATTAGCCAGACAATATCTATCTCTCCTTAGCCACCTTCAATTTTCCCGCTCAAACTCGCCTTATACATGCGCTATGGCAACTGGTGGTCAACCAATCAGTGTCTCTGCTCGTTCGTAGCTCTACGTTGGGTTAACATATCCTTTCAACTATGGAAAGTTTGACGGATGAACTTTGTGAGTTAGACAATAATTGGGAGCGAAGTGCAAATGTAAAAAGAAGCATCATCGCATCCATTCGACCATATTCCGAAATTCTCAATGAAAGAAAACAAAAATGTAAACAATTAAAGATGGATACTTTTTTCTGAAAAATGTAAGAGATCCGAAACTAAAATTTTTAAATAAAAACATTTCACTTTATTTTATGATATAAATTTTTAATTTTTAAAATGTATTTTATGTATTTTGTATTATATTGTATTAATAAACAAAATTATTTGCTTATTTTTCACTTATGTAGAACCTAATCCTATACCTCACTGTAAATATGGGTTCGTTTTACGCCAATTCGATTTGCGCTGGCTTTTGTATGAACGGAACTGCGGCATAAACCGAGGGCTACCTGTATGTGTGTGTTGATGATGACACAAATGAAAAATAATAAATAAGTAAAGGATGTGTTGGGATGAACCAGAAAGTTTTTGTGCACTTATAATTGTGCCATAACTTATAATGTTGTGAAATTTGATAATGTGAGATTGTATTTTTTGTTTAGAAGCTTATTTTAAACTTTGCATTTTGTTTGAATAAAATCATGTTTAAATATCTTCAGATAAAAAGCATATGAGGCATATTATGCTTTAAATTTTGAAAATGATATAACACTGTAAAAACAGTAAAAATGTTCATAAGTGTATGGGGATGATGCTCCTAAACTTTGAGCATGTCAAATGTTTAAAAGGTTCCATTCAGAAAATTTTAAACTAAGGATAAAAACATATGGGTGTCCAAAATCTGTCAAAAAAAGAAAAATTGCAGGAAGAAATTGTTAGAAATCAATGAATAACACACTATATAACCACACAAACCAAAAATAAATCAAAACACTGAAAACATATGTGCATAAGACAAGAGCAAGAGATGACTTGGGTGCACAATAGATTGCATTTATGCTTTGAGGGAATTTTTTCCACTGCATGTGCAGTTCAAACTTTGAGGCGTCATTTGAACTCTGAAGTGAAATTTTGTTGAATTTAATATTCAAATTGTGGAGAGTTGCAAGTTAGTCATTTGAAGTACAAGGTATCACTACATATTAAAAAGTTATACTGATAGATACCTAAACTTCTGCACCAGTCAGGCAATTTACATGTTACTTTACATGTCCTATGTACTTAATTTGTTTTGATAACTTTGGGCTTTCTTTTAGTTTTTGTATAGCAACAAACTGAAATTATATGATGCAAATCTGGACTACGTAGACATTACTTCAAAACATTTAAAATAGGTGTAAAATTTTCAGTTGATTATAAATAAATCAGTTTAAACTTTTATAAATGACAGTGTGACTCATTTGGTAGAATACTTCATCTTACTAATAGTTCTTATAATTTTTATATATATAAGCTTATATGACATACTTGTGACAATATAAATCTGATCAAATAACAAGTTGTCAGATAGTTTATTAATCTTTTTATTTAGTTGCTAAGTTAAGATGGATTAGTATTAATGTATGTAATTATGTGATTTTATTTTTTGGAAAATGTGAATTATAATTTCTGAAAATATTACCAAATACAGAGTTCTCTATACAAAAAAATTTCATGAAATATATATTATAATTTCAAGCAATTATCTATTAGTACTTTCATAGCCTGAAAGATTTAATGAATTAAGAAATCTTGCCTCTCACTATAATCTAACTCCATATTTATAAAATGCAATGAATAATAATTAATTATAGTAAAATTACTACAGTTAGGTTTCTTTTATTATAAATTAATGATTTAATAACTAATATATGGAATTTTCAAATTTTTATTGAAATAAATTAATTTTCTGTGATATTTATATTTTAAGATATTAGACAAAAATCCATCACAGATTATGGAAGATCTAATAGAAACTCACTGTGTTGCAGAAAGCAAACAGGTATATAATTTAAATATCTGTGTGTATTGTGTAATATCTATTGATAGAATTGATTTAAAAATCAATTCTATCAATTTATAATTTTCAATTTGATAACTAAAACATTTGTTTTTGTTCTAGATGTTGTTGTTTACACATTTAAGGCTGGCACATAGTTTTTCAGATTACAGTAAAAGATTACAATGTGTTCAAGCTAGACTTCAAGCACTCTCTGTATTAGGTAAATTTATTTATTCTATAATTTATAACTAAATTTAATTTATAATTAAATTTTCACAAATAGTAGCTTTGTAACATATTAAACATAATGCGAGCCACCGGGAGGGAGGAAGAGTCCTCTCCTTCTGGCCACCGGTCTCTGACCTACTTTCTTGTCAAGGATGACGTTACGATCTGTTACGCACTCGGTTACGCGTATGCGAGTGGAAGAGTGTCAGAGGGGTCGACGATAAGAAGCGGCATAGTCGGATAAAGACACCATGAAAAACAAACAAAGAGTTTATTTAACTACTTAACGAACTTAAATTTACAAAACTCTTTCTAATTCGCGTATGAGAGAGAGAGTTTACAATAAAGCGTTCATACCTCTTTCAATTATTTTCGGAGGGCTTTTACTTTCTGGAAGGTTGATCGAGTTGAAATACCAGGTCTTCTGATAAATGTTGTACGGTAGGTCAGAGGGAAGCGATGGTCTGTCTTGGCCGTTTGTCGGCAACTCCCTGTTCAGTCACTCCCCCGAGAGGGGAAGGAGACGGGCTTTTATACCTTTTTGGTGGGAAAATTCGTCAGGTGACCAATTGTCCTAGCAGGTGTGGGGTTAAAGTTGGTGTTAACATGACAACAATCTGATGAATTTTGCCGATACTTATAAACAACACACGGTTTGATCGTGAGAATGTTTATAGTTGAATAGAAAGAGTTAAAATTTTCTCATGTATTTTATATTTCGTTTCTTTAGGGCCAAGTTTCTTAGGTTAAAGGAAATTAACTTTATTAAAAATTTAAAGGGTTAAATGCGTTTATAATTTCGAATTTCACAATAATATCATATTTTGTTCTACAATTTTTACTGAAAATACTATTTGTTTGAGGAAATGTCCATAGTAATTTTTTTCAGTATAATAATCAACAGGTTACAGTTCCTCTACATTGAACAAAAATGACTAAATTCAGCAAATTGAAAAATTTTTAATTTCATAAAAGAACATTTGCTTTAAAAATATTCATGTAATTTTATGTACAAAAATATTAATTGTATAAAAAAAAATAATATACATAATTACAAATTACATTGGGAATAAGATTGATTTTAATTAAAATTGTTTTTCTTTAAAGAAATTGTAATTTAATGTGTATAACCATTTAAAAACTCGACACTTTATATAATGTGGAATTAAAATATATGTTGTTCTAAAACAACAATACATATCACAAACCTTTTTATATACAGAAAATTAATCTCTCAAATTAATATCAGCCTTGTATACTGATTATTATAATGGGATAAATCAATTTTTTGAAAATTCTATTTAGGTCCTCTTTCTTTGTGTAATTTTCTTCTATTTCCACATGTTTATAATTATTTAAATTATATTTTAATCTGGAGTATACATATTTTCTGTAAATTAATGTAATGAATTTTTTATTGCATTGTTTACTTTTAAAAAATGCTTAATTTATGTTGTTAACTTTGAAATTAAAGATGATTCTTTTATTGCTTCTGGTATTGCCTTCCATAAAGTTTATCTACAGAATTGAAATATGATCACCAAATTTTAAACTCGCTATTTATTGAAAATTTAATCTTTCTAATCATTAATAAGTGAATTCTGGAAATCTTGTATGGTTTGTTTATGATGATTAAAATAATTCTCTTTACTTAGACAACATACAAATAATAGATGATATTAAAATAAAAAAATTAGAAGAATGAATTTATAAAATTGTTCTTATAATAATTTTAAATTGCAGTATTTCAGCAAATTTAAATTTTGATAATAAAACATTAGATTTTCTAAATGATATAGAAAACAACTTTAGCTTTTATATTTAATAATTTGAATTTAAAAAGTCAATGTCTTTTGAAATTGAAATTCTTGAATCTATGAATGCAAGCAAGAATAATTTTATTATTAATAATAATAACTAGGAAATTTGTTCATATTTGTTTATGTAAAAAGCGATTCTTATTCAGCTGTTACAATGAATTATCTGTACTTTATTACAGCAATCTGTTATAATTTTGTTTTCTTACAGTTGCCCTTCTACATAGTTCCTTTTGTTATTTGCAAATGCATTTTATCAACTGTATAATGATGTAAAACTTGCTGAGAAATATTTTCTGGAATAGCCTTGCACTCTTGTGACATTTCTTTGAATGGATGGAATATTGTAAAAAAAAAAAAAAATTTAAATTTTAACTTGTATGATGATGTAC
>NW_019385757.1:105616-141747 GCF_000671375.1 Centruroides sculpturatus
ATGGTTTTTCAGCGCTATTTTCACTTATTTTTGTTATTTGACGCTATTTAGACGAATAGGCAAGTTTTCCGAAGCATAAAATTGAAGATTTTCCGCCAAAATAGAAACTTCCCGATAACACCGGAAATGACGTTCTAACATCATTTTAAAATATTTGATATTTAAACCAGAAAGTGTTAGATAGAAATAGACTTATTTATAGAACAATCCCCCATTTCTCACCTCAGGGAAAGTCATAAAACAGTTGGGTGCTAATGACTTTGTGAAAGGGAAAAGTTCTACACTTAGAAACTTCGAAAGAAGGGATTTGGCCTGTACCGTCCGCGGGCCGCATAAACATTGATAGGGGGCCGTATGTGGCCCGCGGGCCGCAGGTTGTGCACCCCTGGGATAATACATGGAAACACCAAGTTTTTTGTGATGATTAGTTTTAAAAAAATTTTCAAATTTTCTTCCAGAATATTTAAAATTATTTAATAAATTATTAGATTATTATAATTAATAATTTAGAGAAGAGATTGTACCTAATGTATACTTCTAGTACCAAATTATTTGGTTTCTAATTATTAACAACAACATAATAGCTTGATTAATTACAGCAATTGTTTGGCTTAGTTCAAATTAGCCTTGATGGGGAGCAGTTATTGAGACAAAACATGTAAATGTTTTTCATCTTCCATCAGCATTCAGGAATAAAATGTACAAATATTTTTTTTCCTTAATAAATATAAAAATATCATGTATACACACAAAAAAAAAACTTTTCTTCTTTCTACTTAACTACTTTTTTCCTCTTGCTAAGATCTTGAGTTAAAATTGAAAATGTGCTTTACTGTCTCTTTATTGATTGCAGCATTTGAATGTATAATGTTTACTCTGGAGTTAAGTTTGTGGATGGAGCTGCAGATCTGTTCATTTTTAATGTTTGTTTATTGTCACTTTCATCATATAACAATTATTTGTCTTCTGTAAATTATCTGAGGCACTCAAATATTATTCTTGATAAAGTAGCCTTTTTATTATAATCTTTCAACAGTTTTTTATTTTTAGAAGGCTAATTTCTTCAGATTTATGTAAAATTTAAGCAAAACTTAATGTTTCATATCTGATAGTGATGCTTGAAATTATCTAGCATGCAAAAACTTTTATCATTTATCAACTTTTAAACCAAACATTCTGAATCATCTGCAGTGATGTACTGTTCTATAAAATCACTATCACTCTCGGAATTATATTATTATACAGTGCAATGATACTCCCTAATTTATATTTCTTGCTTACTCATCTCGTAGCAAGACATTAATGGAATTTTACTATTGAATTTGATTTATATTTAGAAATTAAGTATAAATTATTTTGAATTTTTATGAAATAATTTGTGAATTATGATTTTTTAAATATAAAACTTCTAATTTTAATAATTAATTTTATATAATTTTAATAATAATTAGTGGCAAAAGATACATTCAGTTTTTCATCAAGATAATATATAAACATAAAATTGTTTAAAAATGCTAAAAACTTCTAATGAGATTTCAAATTGTGTATATATATTTTTTTTTATATAGTGTACTGCAATGCTATACAAGATAATGCTAATTTATTGCTATATAATGGTCTCATTGAAGAATTAGTTGATGTTTTGGAACTACATGATCCCAGTCTTATAGTAAGTTTTTTAAAATGTTATTTAATAGATAAATAATGCATAGTATTAAATTTAATTTTAAATTAAAATTTTGGATTAACACTACATATTTTTAAATCTTTAAATTTTTATGCAAATGTTGTTCTCTATCAAATCCAGAAATACATACGGGGGGAGTTGTTTGATTCTATACTTAATTTTAATAATCATGTTTCTAAAATTGTTAATGAGTTAGCAAGGTACTGAAATATCTTTGGAGACATTGTTTTTCTATTTATTTAAGATTTTGTGAACTATTTTTTTACTGATTTGTAGATCATACTTGATTACAGATTCTAGTTTAGGATTATCATTAAGAATACGGGCTTCAGTATTCTTCATAAGGTCAACTGCATGTTTAATAATGTTTTTATAAATTTTGGTAAATAACTTCATTAATATGCATTTTTATCTTTGTGATGATGTACAATATGGTCCTAAACTGTACTTTGATAAACTTCTATATTATAGATATTTAGTGATCTCCTTTGTTCTTGATATAAAATATTAGATTATTTCCATGCTAAACATTTAAAAATGTTTTTATGTACTGAGAGCTTTTAGAATGCTGGGTAATTGGGAGAATGCTGTTTTAGGTCTAGTAGATACAATATTTCATTTACATATATGAATTACTTTATATAAGGTTCTGTGTGTGTCATATGCCAATAAATTTATGGTGCAAATAGATCCTACATCTTAGTCTGTGTTGCATTTTGGTGTTGGTCTTTTGAGAATCATACATTACTAAAATATCATCTGCATTATCATGATGATACTGTAATTCAACTCTAGAAATGATGTCATGATGTGCAGATAATCACCCCTTAACATAACAAGTAGTTTATTATTGTGTGTAAGCATTTATTTTGTCATCAAAATGCTGCATAATTCAATACTTTGAAAATATTTTAAATTACTCATATAACTTATTATAGTAAAAAAATAAAACTGAATTATATACATGCACAATATACAAATACAAACATGTATATTGAAATAATAGGTTGTAATAATTAAGTCTAATATCAAGAGAGTGTATATAAAAAAGTTATTTTAAAAATTTTTTTCAAAGTTTTCTTTCCAAACTGATTTTGAGATTAAAAGAAACCAATTAAAAGAAAAGTTTTTTATTTGGGCATTAATTACAACAAAATGGTAGGTGTTACCTCAAGATGCATTTTATCTTGGTTGCGGTGCTGTGGTCTCCAGTGGATTATTACACCAAAATAAGATGTAAATAAATATTCAACTTAAAAACTTTCATTTTATTTTCCATACCAAATTAATAATTTAGAGAAGAGATTGTACCTAATGTATACTTCTAGTACCAAATTATTTGGTTTCTAATTATTAACAACAACATAATAGCTTGATTAATTACAGCAATTGTTTGGCTTAGTTCAAATTAGCCTTGATGGGGAGCAGTTATTGAGACAAAACATGTAAATGTTTTTCATCTTCCATCAGCATTCAGGAATAAAATGTACAAATATTTTTTTTCCTTAATAAATATAAAAATATCATGTATACACACAAAAAAAAAACTTTTCTTCTTTCTACTTAACTACTTTTTTCCTCTTGCTAAGATCTTGAGTTAAAATTGAAAATGTGCTTTACTGTCTCTTTATTGATTGCAGCATTTGAATGTATAATGTTTACTCTGGAGTTAAGTTTGTGGATGGAGCTGCAGATCTGTTCATTTTTAATGTTTGTTTATTGTCACTTTCATCATATAACAATTATTTGTCTTCTGTAAATTATCTGAGGCACTCAAATATTATTCTTGATAAAGTAGCCTTTTTATTATAATCTTTCAACAGTTTTTTATTTTTAGAAGGCTAATTTCTTCAGATTTATGTAAAATTTAAGCAAAACTTAATGTTTCATATCTGATAGTGATGCTTGAAATTATCTAGCATGCAAAAACTTTTATCATTTATCAACTTTTAAACCAAACATTCTGAATCATCTGCAGTGATGTACTGTTCTATAAAATCACTATCACTCTCGGAATTATATTATTATACAGTGCAATGATACTCCCTAATTTATATTTCTTGCTTACTCATCTCGTAGCAAGACATTAATGGAATTTTACTATTGAATTTGATTTATATTTAGAAATTAAGTATAAATTATTTTGAATTTTTATGAAATAATTTGTGAATTATGATTTTTTAAATATAAAACTTCTAATTTTAATAATTAATTTTATATAATTTTAATAATAATTAGTGGCAAAAGATACATTCAGTTTTTCATCAAGATAATATATAAACATAAAATTGTTTAAAAATGCTAAAAACTTCTAATGAGATTTCAAATTGTGTATATATATTTTTTTTTATATAGTGTACTGCAATGCTATACAAGATAATGCTAATTTATTGCTATATAATGGTCTCATTGAAGAATTAGTTGATGTTTTGGAACTACATGATCCCAGTCTTATAGTAAGTTTTTTAAAATGTTATTTAATAGATAAATAATGCATAGTATTAAATTTAATTTTAAATTAAAATTTTGGATTAACACTACATATTTTTAAATCTTTAAATTTTTATGCAAATGTTGTTCTCTATCAAATCCAGAAATACATACGGGGGGAGTTGTTTGATTCTATACTTAATTTTAATAATCATGTTTCTAAAATTGTTAATGAGTTAGCAAGGTACTGAAATATCTTTGGAGACATTGTTTTTCTATTTATTTAAGATTTTGTGAACTATTTTTTTACTGATTTGTAGATCATACTTGATTACAGATTCTAGTTTAGGATTATCATTAAGAATACGGGCTTCAGTATTCTTCATAAGGTCAACTGCATGTTTAATAATGTTTTTATAAATTTTGGTAAATAACTTCATTAATATGCATTTTTATCTTTGTGATGATGTACAATATGGTCCTAAACTGTACTTTGATAAACTTCTATATTATAGATATTTAGTGATCTCCTTTGTTCTTGATATAAAATATTAGATTATTTCCATGCTAAACATTTAAAAATGTTTTTATGTACTGAGAGCTTTTAGAATGCTGGGTAATTGGGAGAATGCTGTTTTAGGTCTAGTAGATACAATATTTCATTTACATATATGAATTACTTTATATAAGGTTCTGTGTGTGTCATATGCCAATAAATTTATGGTGCAAATAGATCCTACATCTTAGTCTGTGTTGCATTTTGGTGTTGGTCTTTTGAGAATCATACATTACTAAAATATCATCTGCATTATCATGATGATACTGTAATTCAACTCTAGAAATGATGTCATGATGTGCAGATAATCACCCCTTAACATAACAAGTAGTTTATTATTGTGTGTAAGCATTTATTTTGTCATCAAAATGCTGCATAATTCAATACTTTGAAAATATTTTAAATTACTCATATAACTTATTATAGTAAAAAAATAAAACTGAATTATATACATGCACAATATACAAATACAAACATGTATATTGAAATAATAGGTTGTAATAATTAAGTCTAATATCAAGAGAGTGTATATAAAAAAGTTATTTTAAAAATTTTTTTCAAAGTTTTCTTTCCAAACTGATTTTGAGATTAAAAGAAACCAATTAAAAGAAAAGTTTTTTATTTGGGCATTAATTACAACAAAATGGTAGGTGTTACCTCAAGATGCATTTTATCTTGGTTGCGGTGCTGTGGTCTCCAGTGGATTATTACACCAAAATAAGATGTAAATAAATATTCAACTTAAAAACTTTCATTTTATTTTCCATACCAATTGTGTAGAAACATTTTATTTTTGTTATTTAATAATGTACTTTTATTCAATGCTGTTCAGATATTTATTAGTCATAATGTAATCAACTTTCATATGGCCATGTTTTTTAGTAGTGAGCTTTGGTAGTAACTTTTTTTACAGAAATGGCTTTCAAATCCTAAAATATAATACAAGATTTGATAGCATTTGGACTGCTAAATCACTGACTAGTATGTTTAGAAGGGTACTTCAATTCTGATGACCTGGTATAGATACATAACTTTTGAATTGACAAAATGTAAAATGCATTTGTTTTAGTAAGAATAAATTTTAAATTATTTAATTTTTACATAGGAAATAAAGGCTGCTTCACTCAGGACATTAACGTCTATAATTCATTTAGAAAGAAATCCAAAGTAAGTATTTGATAATTTCAGTTTTTTTTTTTTTTTACAGGTTGGTAATTATTTTGGAGTCAATAAATTATTACTTGTTATTTTATTTTAAGGTTGACAAAGATGAGTATTGAGTCAGTGAAATGTTTGAAATTTGAGTATCAAGTGAAAAGTTAGTCAACTTGGCTAACATTCACTTTGCAGTTGATATTCAAATTTCCTTGATATAATTATAATAAAGGATATGTTCATAGAAAAATAAGTTTGCTCTAGTGAACATTATTTTCTCATAACTTTCTTTTGTAAAATTTTGCGAAAATTTTCTTCTATTTAGTTCAAGCAATTATAGTCCATATTGATGATTGTATAAATGATATTTGAGTTGCATTTTTTTTTTTGGTCAAATTTGTAATACAAACATGAATGTTTTAAATTTTTAAGTTCAGTTGTTGTGAAAAAATGTTATATTAATTCAAAAGTCTAGTTTAGAGAATTAAAAATATTTATAGATTAAATCTTAAGAGCTTAAGTAAGTAAAAGGTCTGCTTGCTTAAGATATAACTAGTTAATGTTGTTTAAATGGCACTACATATTCAAATCTTTAGTTAAGATTTTGAGATCAATTAATATTTCAATGTTTATATATAAAGAAATTATGATTAATTCTGTAAAGAATGTTTTATTGTATGTGTGTGTTTGGTTAGTGTATATGTATTGTTTAATATTTAATATATATAATTTACTATTTGAAATATATTTAAGTATGTGATTAAAAAAATATTTAAAAAAATTCAAATGTTCAATGAATGGGACTGCAATGTCATTGGTAGAAAAAAAATTAATTTCAGGATAACTGCAATTATTGATGCCACTGGTGCTGCTTATTATCATGGATTTTTGCCAGTATTAGTTAGGAGCTGTATCCATGCACTTACTGGTATGTTAAATTTTATATTTTTATTAATATTGTCAAAGATTTACAGAGTTTATAATTATATATATTTCTTTTATTAAGACTAACAAAACAATTTGAAATATTTGAAGTAAATATCTCATCTGGCCATTTAAAATATAAATGTCTAAGAATAATCTAAAAATATCTAAGCACCATATTCAGAATTCTAAGAATATGGCACCATGTTCAAAATTCAATAAACAAACTAAGTTCAGAAAACCAGTAGATTTATTTGAAAAGTAATGTTTTTGAACCTATTTGATACATCATTAGTTCTACATTCTGCATGAAGAGCTGTTGATGGATCAAATATGTTCAAAAACATTACTTTTCAAATAAATCTATTGGTTTTTTCAACTTAGCAGTTTATTTGTTGAATATTAAATATCTGTTTTAAGATAAAATTTTATTTTTAACTTATTTACAGTAAGTATTGTTTAGTATAAGAATTTATTTTATAATTTAAGAAATATTTCAAAGTTAAAGTTAAAAAATAGCTCTTTGCTATGCAAAATTTATTTAAATATTAAAATTTAAACACAAAATGATCTTTATTAATTTTTTCTTAAAACTTTCATTTTCCAAATTAACAGTTGATACAAAATATATTAAATAAAGGAACTCTTATTTTCATATTTTTAATAGTTATCTTATTTTTTATTTTTCTTTCTCAGTATTTGTTTTTATATATTACAAATTTGTAAAAACTTTAGCCATGCAGTCAGTTAATTATAGCCAATAAAATAAACACTTAGGATTGTTTTACTTTCTATTGATCTCAATCATAAATTTTTAAAAATTTTCATTTTCTGCTATAAAATGAATGTTATTTTGCCAATATATTATATTTATTAGTATTAGATTGTCTTATATACAATTATGATGTTATTGCACATATTTTTTCAAATATTATGTATTATACTAATATTTGATATTTANTTTATTCAAAGAAAATTATACAATATACATTAAGGAGTGTGAATCATCATCATCATTTCTTCTAGTGCAGAATGAACAAACCTGGAATGTGAATTCAATTTGCAGAAAACAAAAGAAAACCAAATTTAATTTGGAATTGGTCATTAACCTATTCGATGTTGAAATTTTTATTTGTTGCCTGTGACACCATGTTGAATTTTCATCGATGCTAATCCTAAAATTTTTTTAAAATATAATAATCATGTTTACTGTGTCGTAAAAAATTATTTTTTTTATGTTTCACAAACAAAATAAATATACTATGATACACTTCTTGTCTAGTTATCTGAATGGCTTTGCGAGTGCTAAGATTGGCTTTACTTTACCTCTAGACTTATTACACCACCACAGGACATCAAATTAGATTTAGGAAAAAACTATTTTGTTTTCAGAATGCATTTCGGACATGGAGTCCCTCATCAGCTTTTTGCTACAAAATTAATAGGAGGTTAACAATTTTTATAAAAAGACCATGATTGACAGAAATAAACAAAGAATGTGGACTGACATTTGACATGTGGATTGTATGCATTGGACATTAATTAAAAGACTAAGCATGTGATAAAACAAGATTTTCCATTAAAAACGGTAATGTTGCTACAATAATAAACTGAGATTATGGTAAAACAGTAAAGTCGTGAAAATATACATTGTTAAAACAAAATGATAAGTAGATTCACAGTAACATGAACAGAGTAACAAGACGATTCGGAGTACATTCCAGGGTAACCGTCACCCTCACCCCTATCCGTTTTCACATCTCTCCCCTCCTTGCATGCCTCCTCTGGTCAAATATGCGTACCACGATTCGTGTAATTTTTGACTGGAGTTGTTGTTCATGATTTTCTCTGTTTTTTTATTATTTCTAAGTGTTTGTACCATCTTCTTTTATAAGTATTTTGTTCCTTTTTAAGTATTTTGACAGTATCCTTTACAATCTGACAGCCTTCATTATTACAGTGGGCGGCTACAGCTGAGCTATCATTGTTATGTGCTATGGCAGAGATATGTTCATTGAAACGGACCTTTAATTCCCTACTAGTTTCACCATTGTAAGATTTGGATGTGGTACAGTCGCATTCAAATTTGTAAACAAAGTTTTTTTGGTCCCATATGTTAGCTTTTCTGTTAGGTACGTTTATTTTCTGATGTAAGCTGTTGCAATGTTCGGGTACCAGAATAATATTATACTTAATTAATTTACTTTTAATTCTTTCAAAAATATTCGTAATGTAAGGAATTTTAAAAAATTTACTCTGTTCATGTTACTGTGAATCTACTTATCATTTTGTTTTAACAATGTATATTTTCATGACTTTACTGTTTTACCATAGTCTCAGTTTATTATTATGTTATTGTAGCAACATTACCGTTTTTAATGGAAAATCTTGTTTTATCGCATGCTTAGTTTTTTAATTAATGTTCAACGCATCAAATCCACATGTCAAAAATGTAAGTCCACATTCTTTGTTTATTTCTGTCAATCACGGTCTTTTTATAAAAATTGTTAACCACCTATTAATTTTGTAGCAAAAAGCTGATGAGGGGCTCCATGTCAGAAATGCATTCTGAAAATAAAATAGTGTTTTCCTAAATCTAATTTGATGTCCTGTGGTGGTGTAATAAGTCTAGAGGTAAAGCCAATCTTAGCACTCGCAAAGCCATTCAAAATAAATATATTGAATAATATAGAAACAAAAAAAATTATATTTTTAAAAATTTGTCTTAATATAAAAATTGTGATGCATAGCGACATCTAGTATCAAAAACGTTCCGATGTAAACACAAAAATATTCGGGATCACTCACACAGGTCAGTGAGGTCAACACGAATATTTTCGGGAACAACGTAGGACAGGTTAAATTTCATACGAGATAGCAGCATAACTGCCTACCTCTAGTCAAATTAGTTCATTTTTAATAATTATAGCCTTTACATAGCCCAAGAATTTGGCATATCATTTGGTGTGTTTATTATATAATGGGCTATGGTTGTTGATGTTTATACATAATATGTCTGAACACACGGTTAGAAAAATGTGTGATCACAAGCAATACTAAGATGCTAGCGGAACAACTCTGAACACAAACTGATGTAGCATGCACACAATTTGGGACTTCTCTCCTTGTCACTTGTTATGCGAAACGTTGCTCGTTAAGCGAGTAATTTTTTTACAGTTTGTTTTTCTTGTTACATGAATTACTTGTTATGAGAGGTGCTTGTTAAGCAAGGTTCTGCTGTATTTAAAATAAGGTTAGTAGTGTTATTGAATTGATAGGAATTTTTATGTAAATGAAAAAAGAAAATAAATTACACAAAAATATCTTTGATTTAATAAATTGTTTTCTTTTTGTAAGTGTAAAGAACAAAAATATTAAGCATTGCATTTACTTATATATTTAATACAGTTTTTACTTAGGAGTAAAATAATTGTTTGTATGTAAACTGTATTATAAAATTTAAATTATAGTATTTAAATGCAAAAACAATGTAAAAAAACCAGAATTGTATTTTCTTAAAAAAAATAGCTCTAACATAATTAGGAAAGTAAATCTGAATTTGTTTGATATACAGTATATGTAATACACTTTTTTTTATATTAGGTAATAAGTAATTCATTTATTATTGAGTGTTTATATATGAATAGAAATATTTACTGAATATTTTAGCGAAAGAAAATTTTATTGATAAAGATATTAATTTTGACAAACTTTTTCAGCATCTAACAACTCTGTTATCTTCAAGTGATATGCAGGTAGTTTTAGGAGTCTTGAATTTGTTATATGTATTCAGGTATGATGTTTTTTCACACACAACAATCAGTTTTTCATGCATAAATTTTTTAAACAAGTTTATATTAGTAATAAAAATAAACATATAAAATAATCATAATTTTCAGATTTTTTAAAATCTAATTTTAAAAAGTTATTTTATTAGATTTTTAAATATACTTAGGATTAATACTTGTATTAACATTACAAAAACTTTTGAAATGTGTACATATTTTATGAAAATCTTACTTTATTTTTTTCCTACATATTTTATGTTTCAGGAAAGTAATTGTTTTTATTTTTAAGTATGTTCTCATAAGAAAACACTTGATAACAACTATTTACTATAAATAAATGGTTGCACAATATTGGTTGAACTGTTAAAAATTCAACCTGAAGAAATACTT
Source organism: Centruroides sculpturatus (assembly GCF_000671375.1). NCBI lineage: Eukaryota > Metazoa > Arthropoda > Arachnida > Scorpiones > Buthidae > Centruroides > Centruroides sculpturatus. The sequence goes on from NW_019385757.1 coordinate 116,547, forward strand.
TAACTTAAATTTTGATTGGTAATTTAACTTTTTAAATCTGTCTGACGGTTACAGTTGGGTCAATATGTTCGTGGATTCACCAGGATGTATGCAGAGTTCTGACAAAAACTTTAAATAGCAAAATATATAATGAAACTGTTACGCAATAGCCATTGGATATACATGCACAAATGTAATAATATTGTTTTAAAATTTATCTCAGTTGAAAAAATGGAGCTGCAATTAAAATATCAGTATGTAATAAAGTTTTTGATGTTGCTGAAAACAGACAATGCAGAAATTCACAAAAGCTGCAGCAGGCATGTTGAAAAATTTCTCATCATATATCACTATAAACAGATAAGTGAATTTAGACAAGGGTTTGCAGTATTTTTGACCAGCTGATGGAAAGAAGACCTGCAAAAATTAGCAATGAGAAATTTGAACTATGCAAGAAAATTTTGAATTGCAAATGTCAAATGAAAGCAAGTGAACTTGCCAATCTGCTTGCATACATTAGTAAGGAATCTATCTATGCCATTAGACAGGAAATAGGAGTTCAGAAGCTCTATTCCTATTTTGTTTCAAAGTTTCTTAGTATGGAAATGTGTGAGTATCATTTTCAGTGTTGCTTTTCCAATTGGAACTGCTTGATAAATGGGGTAATAAATTCATCAAAAACATTGTTACTGAAGACTAAATATGAATTTGTGGTCCTAAGAGTAAGTTTATTTCCACAGAATATTTTCAGATGAACCAACATCTTAAACTCCAAAGTGGAATGTGTCATAAGCAAGCATCTATGCATACTGTATTCTTGGATCACAAAGGAGTCATCAAGAGTGATTTCCTTGGCAAAGATAACACAATGAACAGCACCTGCTATTTAGAACTGATGAGATTGCAAACTGCAATGGGAATCAGAAAGAGTACCTCCTTTTTCCTTCAATGCAGCTGTTCACACCAAGCCACAAAAGTGACTAATTTCTAACTTAATAGTAACTACCAATCAGTATAATGCTGTTGACATATAAGAAAAAAGAGAAATATATAGAAAAATGATAAATAGGAGAAATATATAATAACCACTAAAATATGGAAAAATGTTACATAGAATTAGTACAATTTGCTTCAGAAATTGATGGAGAAATCAATTTGACTTATTATATTTGACTTAAGTTTGAGATATGTAGTAAAACATATTAGCAAGAAAAACAAAATATAACTTGGTTCATTTATGACTTTAACTACAGATATAAGTAAACACTCCATGGTTTACTTATATCTGTGTTTACTTACAGGGTTATACAGGGTTTACTTATGTGTTGTAACATATATCTGGGGTTTAAAGTTTTAAATGATGACTATTAAAAGTTGATTTGAATTTTAAAAAGTTTCAAAAAAATGTGAATTAAATTAAATGAAATTTTATATGAAGTATCTGTAATATAATGTAGTAAAAGATACAAAGGTTGGTAATTTAATAGTGGCATCAATATTATAGAAATACAACACAAGCTAATGCTGCCTAGACCAGACATTGGTTACATACATAACTTATTTCAGAGCAAATGATCTTTACCATCCCACTATATGCACCTGTACAGTGATGAGAAGAGCAAGATCTGTTGCTAGCAATAGACATTGCTCTTCTCCCAGTCTGCTATAATTATCTTGAAATTGGAGCAGCAAAATTGGATAAAGATTGAAAATACCAGATGATGTACTGCATGACAATCTCACCAAGTACTCTTAGAGGCTTGAAGGGAATTGCATTACCATATAGAACATAACAAAATAGGTAAAAAGTCTTCAATGCAGAATACAAAAATTTGAATGACCAGTCTTGGCTAGGTCATACTGTGCAAGTGAATACTGTTTTTGCATTATTGGAGATTGATTAGTGCCAGACAGTTTGTAAGTTAGCTGAAGATAGAGAATTGTCACATATAACTGCACTAGACATTGTGAAGAAATCCCTGTGAATGCAGAAAATTTTGTCATGACAGGTTTCACAAGCTTTAACTGAAATGGCAACAATACAATATTGCTGTTATCCACTGAGTGTTACAAGCAAGGAGAGGCTTTTTTTACATCATATCATTCATTTGATGAGACATGAGTGAGATCATTCAAGTCAGAACTGAAATAGCAATCGAATGAGTAGCATCATCATGGTTTACCACAAAAGTCAAAATTTTGTCAGAACTCCAGTTAGTTAATGTGAAAGTTAGTTTTTCTCATCTATGATAGGTATTAACATGATGCATGCCATATCACCAGACCATTAATTGCAGTATTTCTTTGTTTTTGGAACACACTGTTGCAAGCTTTGAGAAAAAGTGGAAATGCTCTACAGGACCCATCCATCATTTTGTGATAATGCTTGAGCACATGTTGCACAACTTATGGTCATGTTGTTCTGTCAATAGGCCTGGAAATACAGTACTCTACCATCCACTGTATGTTCCAGAAGTAAATCCTTGTGACTTTGACTTGATTCTTAACATGAAGGAATCACTGCACAGAAGGCAGTTCAGAACTACTCCAGATATTCTTTAGGCAGTAGAATGTTCTATTTGAGTAATCAATCAAATAGGCTCTGCCAATGGCATCCTACAACTTCCACATTACTGTCAATGGGTCTTACACATTGCCAGTGACTGCATTGAAAGACTGTAAAAATCTGAAACATGTATGGGTTTTTTTGTATTTGTAATTGCAGAGTTGCCAGTACTAAAATTCCGACCTTCATACATAAAGAAATAAAGTAGCCAACTTATTGAAAAAATGTGCTAACAGTTGTAGCAAAACTTAGATAAATACCATTAATCTGTATATATTAGCACTATAAAAAAAAGGCGTGATTAATTAGTATGAATATATAACATTACATAGTTATGATGTACTATGATTAAGTAAGATAATTGACATATATTAGTATACAGGTAATAGTATACGCACTTAAATGCTTTAGAAATATGTTTTGAATTTTTATCTAAAATGCTGAAAGAGTGATTAAACCCTTTGTTTAAAATTTCAGAAGTAAGGAAATATATTTTGATCAGATTTAATATATTAAGTAATGTCATTAAGTAACAAATTAATTTTCTTCACTTTTAATCTTGTATTAATGATTTTTATAATTTTTGGTTAAATTATACTTAAAACAAGTAATATATATAATAATTTAATTTTTTCAATATGATATTAAATATATGCAGGGGCTGTCAGATAGACTGTAGCCAGATTATGTTATAACTCATCATCTGTGTTATTGTCTAGATTGACATGGTCTTTCTTAAAGTAATCATCATTAACTAAAATACACTTGTTCCATCTTTTCTGCCACTCTTCAAATAGTGAGAGAAGCCATCTTTAGATTCGTCAAAACCATGTTTATCTTTTGACAACAGCTTTTGTGGTTAGAAAACACTGTCCACATAATGGTTTCTTCAATGATGGAAATATGAACAAGTCAAGTTGGTGTGTAGCAGATGTGGAAGACAAGTCATGTTAATTTTTGTATCCATGTTAATTGAGTATAAATGTGGCCCTGCCTGCCATTGACAAATAGTCAATGGCAGGCAGGGCCACATTGATACTCTACTATGATAATGTTTGTCCTCATCTAGTTTTATGCAAGTGTGGTCAGTCCCTATGGATGTGCTGGTTCAATTTCTTGATGATAGTCATATAATGGTGCCAGTGACAGTTGTTTGTAGTGGTATAACATGCTGGTACAAATACTGTGACAATCAAAAATGTGATGATCATGGTTTTGCCAGCAGATGGGACAAGTCTGGCCTTTTTGGGAGTTGAGGATGATGGTGATTTCCACATGGAATTTTGTTGCTTTGATTCTGGATCATAATGGTGAATCCATGATTTATCACCCTTCCTGGAAGTCTTTAAACCATCGAAATGCGAAAGATTGGGGCATAACTTCTTCTCCATATGCCTCCAACAATATTTCATAGGTTTCAGTGGTCATTTACTTAAGTTGAACACAGAATTTAGCAAAGCATATTGCTCATCTCATTGCCATCTTGTTGCTGATAGGCAAAAATGGAAATTGCATAATTTAATGTCATTACTCTGTAACTAATCAATACAGATATTTTGAACTTTGCACACTTGCTGTCAAAAGACTGTTTTAAATCTGCTATTTTGATATGATAAACTATGATTTTGACATAGTTTGTACTGTTTTCAAGATATGGTGTGTGTGTCTTTATCTGACAGCTCTTGTATATATAGATTTCTTTTAACTATTAAATTTGGCATGAAAAATCTTCTTAATGAGATAAAACATATAGAATTGATTTCATTTACTTACAAATTATTATTATTTTCATTATTAAATTTAAAGTTAAAAAATAATGCTTGCAGAATAAATAAAAATTTCAATTATAAATTGTTAATTTCCATTTTAAATTAACATATAATTTGAATTTTTGTTTATTATATTGAATATTGATTTGAATAATTAACAGTAAAGATTGAAATTTTTATATAATATACATGTATAAAAACATTTTACACACATTAATTGATGTATGTAATTTTATAAATTTTATAGCAAAAGATCAAATTTCATTACCAGGCTAAATGTTGAAAGGAGGCAAGCCTTACTTACTAGACTTACATATTTAGCAGAGGTAAGTTGTTAATAATTTAATAAAGCAATGTGGTAAGGGTATATTCAAATTTTTAAAATTTTAATTAATACTGTAAAAGGGAGTGAATTATTAAATCATATTCAATTGTATTGTATTTTATACAGTAAAATTTCACTTACATAGCCAGTATATAATTGGAGTATACTGGCTATGTGAGTGAGTATACAATTTACAATTATAAGTGAAGTAGTCATCTAGGTGGAGTTGCAAAAAAGGTTGAGAATTGTAATTATTGTACTGAGTTTTGCTAAAAGTTTAATACAGATTATAAAAGTACTCTGGAAATAAAAAATTCATAAAATACTGAGCATGCTTTGCCATCTAAATTAATTCAAATTTTTATTCAGAGTAATGTATTAACACTGAATAATAGATTATTGATATACATGATATATATATATATATACCATGAATGCAAACTGTTTGCAGTAGGATTTATTCAAGTATTGTACATCACAGTACTAAATGGAATTGTTTAGTACCCATATACTGAATGAAGTGGTAAGAAGGATTTTATTTATGTTAAATATTGTATTTTATGAGGAGAATTCAGAAGTTATTAAACAGAATTCACTAAATGTACAGATTACAAATGTCAAAAAAAGTGTTAATAACTAAACTTGCTTTTACTTCAAGTTCATAGTATTTTTCTTATGAGTGTTACAAGTGACCTACATGTTTATATTTTTACAAAATACAATCAAATTTTTGTATAAAATTATTGAATAAATATTTGTCTTGTTTACTAAATTCCAGATATAAATTTAATTTGTTGAGGTTTAAAAAATAATACAAAGAAGTTTAATTCCATTTAAAACTCAAACAATATGTTAAGTTTAGGAATGCAGGATTTTCCTGTTGGGAATTTTAGTGGTGATAAATGTCACTTCAGGACACGCCTGTCTTTGCTGTTTAAATGAGATGACACCAATATGGAATTTGATTTATATTAAACTTTATGCATTTTACAAGAAAATTTCAGGGTAACCATGTAACTGAGATGCCACAAAACAAGGTTCTACTGTGTTTGAATTTTGCATATTGATTTATATTAGACATTTGCAAAATTAAAATTTATAATATAAATTTTAATTTTGCAAATGTCTAATATAAATCTATATGCAAATATGCAAATGTCTATAATATAATATATTTAATTGAAAGTAGAATTCTGTTAATGAATTTTTATAATTCCTTGATTTTTATTTTAATTAAAAATTTTTATACAATATACTAGTAATAATTTTTTTAGGAATGAAAAAATGGTATAATGAAATTGGATATTCTCGAACTATATTTAAAAATGATGTTATTTAAAATATCCAATTTTGTTACACTTTTTTTTTCATTTTGAAGAAGAAAAGCCAGCATGAGCAATTATCTGCCTAGAAAAAAAAATAATTTTTTATATATAGGATTATATATTAAGAATGTTATATATACATATAGGATTTACTATATATGAATTAGGGAAACAATAATAAAACAAGAGTTTTATTGTTTCCTTAATTCTACTTTAAAAATGTAGTTGTAAAAATATGATGATAGATGATTTGTACTACTTAATACTTAATCAAAACATCTCAGTGAGAACAATTAATTTTTTGGACATTATTTCAAATGTCGCAACTCTTGGATTTTATTATTTTATATAGCAATTAATAAATTTTATAATTTTTATAAATTATCATTTTTTTATCTTCTTATTTATAAATAAAGAATTGCCTGAAACTTATGTACTTGTTCCTCTTATGTTGTATTTGCTTTTCTAATTTTGTATTAGTTTTTGTTAATTAGATTATTTAGTGATGTAAAATTTTTCTTTATTTTGTTTAATTTAGAGTTATTACTGAGGAGATTTTTAATAATACATATATCCTATAATTTAGAATTTAATTTTAGGTTTGATTGAAAACAAGAATTTATTTTTCTGTATGCTTTAACATTATAATAATTAAATTATAATCAACTAATGTTTTTCAGAGTTGGGGAGGCAAAGAAAATGGTTTTGGTCTTGCTGAGTGCTGTCAAAACCTTCCCATCAGTGTAAGTTTTGATTTAGTTACAGTTTTATTGTTTGTTAATAAAAGTTAACATTAGTAAACATCAAAACACATCAAAATCAGAATATTTGTTGTTTTTTGTAATGTAATATTTCAATAATTTACAAAATTTTTATCTTAAGGAATAAATTATTTTTTTAATCTAAATTCATTGAGTCTTGAAAACATTCAACTGTAAATCTAATAATGTGATCTTGTTATAAATATCATTGGTTATGAAAAAAGTTTTTAGTTTTAATGTACAAGAAATTTTAAAAATACAATAATTTTGTACAAGTTAGTTTCATTCTAAATTTTATAATTATGTAATTTAATTTCAAAATTTTATTTTTTCAATTTACAATAAAATATTCTTTTAGCATTTTCCATCCAGTGCAACAACGCTACACTTTGAATTCTATTTAGAAAATGCTGATGAAAAATCTGTAAAAAGGCATCTTCCAAATACCATGTGTTGCATTCATGTAGAAAATGTTGATCAGGTAAGTTCAGATAAAAAGTTTAAAAATTGAAATTTAAAGTACAGGTAGCCCTTGGTTTACGTCGGCTCAATTTACGCCGCCACGCAATTTGCCGTTTCATGGTGTAATTCCTCGATTTTCCCTATGCCAGACTGATTTCCATTTCAGTGTTGATGTATTTACTGATCTGCGACATTGTACATTTGTTAAAATAAAGATTTTTATTGAATATATTTAGTTTTTCTGTTTAATATTATTGGATATGTATACATTTGCATTAAATTAATATTAAAATACTAAATGTTTAAGTACCCACGAGTCAAGTTATCAAACTTAATAGTCCAATAAATGGCGTCCGAATCCATAGCACCAATGAATGTATCCCGTATCAGTTCGTTCAGGAAAACACCTTACAATGCAGTAGCACTTCCGGCGATCACAAACTATCATTAGTGAGACAAATCTACTTCTCTTTGGCCAGACGATACTTTTTTATTAGCCAGACAATATCTATCTCTCCTTAGCCACCTTCAATTTTCCCGCTCAAACTCGCCTTATACATGCGCTATGGCAACTGGTGGTCAACCAATCAGTGTCTCTGCTCGTTCGTAGCTCTACGTTGGGTTAACATATCCTTTCAACTATGGAAAGTTTGACGGATGAACTTTGTGAGTTAGACAATAATTGGGAGCGAAGTGCAAATGTAAAAAGAAGCATCATCGCATCCATTCGACCATATTCCGAAATTCTCAATGAAAGAAAACAAAAATGTAAACAATTAAAGATGGATACTTTTTTCTGAAAAATGTAAGAGATCCGAAACTAAAATTTTTAAATAAAAACATTTCACTTTATTTTATGATATAAATTTTTAATTTTTAAAATGTATTTTATGTATTTTGTATTATATTGTATTAATAAACAAAATTATTTGCTTATTTTTCACTTATGTAGAACCTAATCCTATACCTCACTGTAAATATGGGTTCGTTTNTGAGTATCAAGTGAAAAGTTAGTCAACTTGGCTAACATTCACTTTGCAGTTGATATTCAAATTTCCTTGATATAATTATAATAAAGGATATGTTCATAGAAAAATAAGTTTGCTCTAGTGAACATTATTTTCTCATAACTTTCTTTTGTAAAATTTTGCGAAAATTTTCTTCTATTTAGTTCAAGCAATTATAGTCCATATTGATGATTGTATAAATGATATTTGAGTTGCATTTTTTTTTTTTGGTCAAATTTGTAATACAAACATGAATGTTTTAAATTTTTAAGTTCAGTTGTTGTGAAAAAATGTTATATTAATTCAAAAGTCTAGTTTAGAGAATTAAAAATATTTATAGATTAAATCTTAAGAGCTTAAGTAAGTAAAAGGTCTGCTTGCTTAAGATATAACTAGTTAATGTTGTTTAAATGGCACTACATATTCAAATCTTTAGTTAAGATTTTGAGATCAATTAATATTTCAATGTTTATATATAAAGAAATTATGATTAATTCTGTAAAGAATGTTTTATTGTATGTGTGTGTTTGGTTAGTGTATATGTATTGTTTAATATTTAATATATATAATTTACTATTTGAAATATATTTAAGTATGTGATTAAAAAAATATTTAAAAAAATTCAAATGTTCAATGAATGGGACTGCAATGTCATTGGTAGAAAAAAAATTAATTTCAGGATAACTGCAATTATTGATGCCACTGGTGCTGCTTATTATCATGGATTTTTGCCAGTATTAGTTAGGAGCTGTATCCATGCACTTACTGGTATGTTAAATTTTATATTTTTATTAATATTGTCAAAGATTTACAGAGTTTATAATTATATATATTTCTTTTATTAAGACTAACAAAACAATTTGAAATATTTGAAGTAAATATCTCATCTGGCCATTTAAAATATAAATGTCTAAGAATAATCTAAAAATATCTAAGCACCATATTCAGAATTCTAAGAATATGGCACCATGTTCAAAATTCAATAAACAAACTAAGTTCAGAAAACCAGTAGATTTATTTGAAAAGTAATGTTTTTGAACCTATTTGATACATCATTAGTTCTACATTCTGCATGAAGAGCTGTTGATGGATCAAATATGTTCAAAAACATTACTTTTCAAATAAATCTATTGGTTTTCTCAGCTTAGCAATTTATTTTTTGTATGCCTTACAAAAACAAACTTTTAAATGAATTTGATAGATTTAAAAATATTTTCAATGATTGAAGACTATAAATGTGAATAATTGTTTTTACAGAACCAGATGCTGAACCATTTGCTCTTCCTTTTGCAACAGCTCTATTTTCTTTTCTTTATCATCTAGCAAGTTATGAAAGTGGTAATTATTTCATTTATGTTTGTGTAAGCTATGAAGATATTGACTGAAGTGTTTGTTTGCCATTTTATTAAGTTTTTTCCATAAGATGATAAATCATTCACTTAAAACTATGAATTCCAATGGAAAATGGTTACAATCTTTCAAATTTTTGTTTGTGTTTTACATGTAAAAGACTTAATTTAAAGATAAAATCTTCCTACTCAAATTTTAAAATGACAAAACTAGTGTATAAATACATTTATTAAAAGAACTAGAAAGAATTAATTTACAGTTTGCTTTTCCATTTTAGTCATTATATATATTCACAAAATTTTTAAGTTTCTAAAACTATACTGACACATTTAAAATCTAAATTATTATTATTTAAAATTCTGAATTATACTTTTATTATTTATCAGACTATTTTTGGAAAAAACTGAGAAGAACATTAAACTGATTAAAAATAAAAAGTTTTAATTTAAAATAACTAATATGATCAATGTTAAAGAATGTATCGGAGCTCTCCCTAGAAAGAAGTATTTGATAATCTTAACCAAATTTGATATACTTACTGTCATAGAATGATTTTCAGGAAAAAATATTACTTTAAAATTTAGCCTGTTCAATAAACCTTATAAGACAGTTTCTTTCAAGAAAGCCACACATCAACTAAATTGTTATTTTATATTAGAAATTGCATTTTTGGCACTTATTTTCCTTTGCCCAGTCTATTTTACAAGTTATTTTTACTAATTTCAGTTTTTTGTCATATTCAGTGTATTTGTTTTAAACATTTGTTTTTTTTTTCTTATAAAGGTTAACAAATGAACGTTTTTTTAGATATTTAAACATTTAATATAGTGCAAGTTGGTTTGAGACATTATTTTTTTCAGATGTAATACAAAATTGTGTTGTTTATAGAATAAAAGAAAAAACTATAGTGAATGTGGTTATCAGAAAGATCGTAAGTGGTATATTTAAATATTGTAAGGTGTTTTAACAATTTTTAAAAGAATGTTGTAACTTTCAATTAAGGCTGTTTTTTTCACTTTTGTAAAAAAAGAAGAGGAAAAATCATGTTTAAAAACTGAATGTGATGCAAAAAATGGAAGTTGCTAAAAAGAATTTTGAAAAGGGCATGAATAATAGCAAAAAAAGTGCCCAAAATGAATTCTTTGAAAGGAAATAACATAATTCAGTTGGTTTGTTTTATTAAAAGAAACAATTATTTAAATTTTGATAAACAGTACATAACAGAAATGAGTATGGAATACAAAACTAAAATTCATTTCCTAGGGCAAAATTTGACACTATGACTTACAATCATCTGTAATAGCAGAAATTTTTTACACCTATTAGTTTTTTGTGGACATTTTTCACCAAATTGACTGATTTAGTTGTACTTTCTTGATATCTTCATCTATATAAAAATTTGAAAAAGTTTTTTGATTATCTTAGGTCCACAAAAAACGGTTGTGAAAAATTTCCAACTTATGTATGTGACAGTTATTGTTTGTCACATGATTGCATGCACAAGAGGCCTTAGTGTCATTATTGGTTACATATTGTCTTCAAAAATAATGTCATGGAGGGCTTACACAATTGCTACAAGATGTGGTCATGGTTGTTTTGCCTATGTGTGATGTAATGATGTGGAAGTCCACAAGTTGCTATTACTTTGAAAGCTTGTCTCGTCTAATATAACCTTTAAATGTTTGTTCTCATGGCTTTATTTTGAAAAATACAAAAACATTTTGCGGACCTTTTGATAAACACTTCAGCCCTCTTGTCACTTATTTTCAGCTGAACTTATTTCACATTAGCCCATGCTAAAATTTGAAGGACACTGTGAAGTGGCCAAGGATATTATTCTTTAAACAACACTATGCTGTAAACTAAACAACTTATGATATTGAAATTTGACATGTATTCTGATGACTGTTCATGTATTCTGATTCATGTTGTGATTTTTGGAATTGTTGTATTCAAGGAATGGTAAGAAATTTGAAAAATCAGCAAAAAATCAATGCCTTATATATGCAATCATGTGAAAAACTAACAGTTCTGATCATTATTCATTGCATTAATGTGCATATTACATATGATTACTAACAAATTTTGGGAGTTATCAAAGCACTGAAATTTTTTAAATGCTTGCATTACTGTTCTCTTACATAGCACATGATCACAGTGAGCACTATGACTATTAACTATTGAAGAATTTGTGATTTTTTTTTTGTATCTAAAATTAGAAAACCTTGGTTATCTCATTTTGACTTAAATTTTAATGAATAGTTTTGGATACACACTATACATAGTTGGAGCAGCACTATACAATATAGATTAGGGCAAATTGTTAGACTTATGGATCATTAGTCCTGCCAAAAACTAATGTTCTTTTAAGAAATATTAAATTATACAAATATTAAACTTATATTTTACAGAATGATGTAAACAAAGATTTTAAGTTTAATATATTTTTTTACCACTACTGATATGATAAAACTTATATTTAAGTTTTGATATATTTAAATGATAGTATTTTATAATTCTTAAAATTTTATTAGGTGGAGAAGCTTTAGTTTCTTGTGGAATGATGGAAGCCTTATTAAAAGTTATAAACTGGCATGGAACAGAACCTGAACATATAACAGTAAGTGTTAACAATATGAATTAAGTAATAGTTATGAATAGTTACTTAAAATTTTTATTTTTTCAGTTTGTAACTAGAGCAGTTCGAGTGATAGATTTAATAACTAATTTAGATATGCAAGCATTTCAATCTCATGGTGGTCTTGCCAGTTTTATTCAAAGACTAGAAGTAAGTTTTTGTTTATAAAATCACTTTTATACTTAAAAATCAAGTTTTTACTTATAAGATTTTATTCTATCCTCTATTTTTATACTGGTAATAGAAATTTCCATCATCTGGAAAGATAGATATGATGTGTGATTGGTAAATTGTTTGTGTAGAAATATACTGAAACATACTAAAAAATAATACATTTAAAAAGTTAAATGAAGAAATGTTTTTCAGAACAAATTGTTGAAAAAGTATGAAATAAATTTAAAAACTAAGAGAAAGGAAAAAATATCTGAAAAATTTTAAATACTATTATGTATATCAATCTGCTAACTTTTGTTTTTTCCAGTAGTTTATTAGTAGAAAAGACAAACATTTTCAAACAATTTGACTGTCCTGCCTCAGGTCTGTTATCACTGTTCCATTTAGAAAGTTTTTTATAAATCATTTTACATTTGAAATACAAAATTTAAATATATTTCAAATTTATAAAATATAGAAATATATAAAAATAAATCTTATATATTATACATAATTTTATAGACACATTATGTAGTAGTTCACTCAAGTTTTTACAATAATCTTTTTTTGTGATTTTCATAAAATGCTTTCCAAACAAAAGATAAAGAATCTGCATTCACTATGTTAAAGCACTCCTCCTTGGTTACTTTATATACTTTTAACTTCTCCAAGTGTCATTATGACAGTTATTTTTTTAAGGGAATTTTTTACAAAATTTAGTGACACACTCAGCAGGTAAAAGAAATTTACTTGTGATAATTGTAGTTAGTTACTTGGAAAATAACTTAAAATTTCATTTCATATTTGGTGGAATTTCATAAGTCTTACATAGTGGAGTATATAATAAATTTATAAATATGTATATTTCAAAGAATATAATTGAAAATTCTTATATAACATAGCTTTTATCCTGAAATAAACCAACCACTTAATATATTCATGGTGTTATTTCCTAATACAGTAAGACCACGCTTAATGCTGATTCGCTATAATGCCATTTGCTCAAACCCTTAAAAAAAGCCCAAAACTTATTAAATTATTGCGGCATTTTATTAATTTGTACATAATACGATTATTTACGAACAAGAACCAATCAGAAAAAGGTGTACTTTCTTTAAATCTATGTATGTTTCGTGCAGTTTTGCATGGTTTCCATAAGCAGTATCGACTTCGCTTGGCAAGAATTAACTGATAAATGCATGAATGATGTGTGGAAGAAGTTAATGCTAAAGATATCCAAGAATCCTCAATGAGAAGAGCCTATCACTGATAGGTTCTTCTCGTTGAGCAATAGAACTCCTAATCCTGCTGTATTGATTAGGTTGAGTTTGTTCAACTCAACGTAATCAATACAGCAGGACTAGGAGAGTAGACGAACAGGATATTGAGGAGTTACAGCAGGTTTCTGGTGAGAGCCTTATTAATGACGATCTTTGAGAACTGCAGAACATGGAATTCCTGTAGAACTGGAAAATAGAGATTCTGAAAACGAAGAACCTAAAAAATTTCTCTACCGATTGCCTTAGTAAAAGTTGGTAGCAATAACCAAAATTGTTGATCAAATTGTAGCAAATGATCTAGATTTTGAAAGGAAAGCAAAACAATACATTTTGGATGTGATCTTCTGCTACCAACATTTGCTTAAGGAAAGAAAAAAGCGATAAATGAATCTTCGTAACTTTATTGAAAAAACAAGAATTTCAGAAAAGTCAGGACCTTCATCACAAAAAATGAACTATTAATAATAGAAAAAAATGAACTAATTAACATATATTATTATACAAATTAATATAGAAATAACTTAAAGTACAATTTTTTTATTTTTGGTTGCATGTTCTTCTATCCATATTTACTCTATGCTAAAATGACCTTATTTAACGCTGTTTTGTTTAGCGCTTTGTCGTCTAGGAACGCATCCCCGCGTTAAGCGGGGTTTTGCTGTATTAATCAAGTTAGCTTATGTTATTTATTACAGATACATTAAACTTCGATTATTGTAATCATGGATATTGTTATCATTTGTTTAATGTTATTACAATTAACAAGTTCCTAAGTTTAAGTTAAAATATACTTTAAAAAATTTTGTGTATTCTATTTTAACCTTTTGGTGAACGTGCTTTTCAGAAGCTCATGAGAGGGCATTTTGCAGCAATTACACTGCATATGTAATATTACTTGATTTAAGTCAATAATTAATTATTGTTTTGAAAATATGATTTAGATATACCAGAAAACTAATTTTACGACAATTTAATAAACAAATTGGTTATAAAATATTTAGATAATAAAAAGAAGTCACTCTATTTCCATGTGATGTTCACCTTCACACATGCCGCACACAATAACTATTCAGTAGAGTCTCGAAAACTTGGCCTAATGTGGACTGAAGGATGGCAGAGTTTGTGAAAATGCCGGGTTATTGGAAATGGGGTTAAAAAAATAAGTATTAGTGTTTCCTCAGAAAATACTGTGCTGTACTTTTATGTATTGTTTGCTTGAGAATACAACAGAGAATAAACTGCCCAAATACCCTTAAAGGAAAAGTACGTACTTTATGAAGGCATAGAGCCTTTACTACATGAAAATGAAAATTAATGAATACACAGTGTACAATAATTTACCTGATAAGACAGACCTCAGCAAAATACTTTGAGGCATAAAGCTGTCTATAATGAAAATTAATTAACTAAGGATTTTTTTGCCCTGCCAGGATGTAGCCGAGTTATCCGGACTTCCGGGTTATCGAGTGCCGAGTTTTCGGGACTGTACTGTATTACTATGCTTTTTGCAAACATTTTCTCCGCATTCCTGACAAATCGATTTTGTTCTATTGTTTTTGTGTTTGCCACAAATAAAACAAATTCCAGGTTTTGCTACTTTTTTGACTGGTTTGTCGTTTCATTTTTTTTTTTTTAAAGTGCACGAATGTCTTTAGGAAGTGTCAGCATCATAGATCTTTCTTTCAAATGTTCTTTCATTAGACTTAGGGCAAGTTTTTTTAATAAGATTTCGTCTTCTGTCTTTGTTATCGGGATTATTAAATTTAAATATGATATTAGCATTTATTCCAGCAATGTCGAGATGATGATAAGAGAGCTAGTGGCCATCTCCTTGTAATTCAGGATGTAGTGTAGAATGAACACATCTGATCTACAGTGTCTACACCACCTTTAGTAGCATTGTAGTCCAAATTTATCACGGCTTTGTTAGTTTCCTGATCAACTTCAGTAGTGTCATGCATGGTCGAAAGAAAGATTACAGCTTTATTTTTCTTTGGAATTATTGAAGCAATACAATAATCATACTGTAAACCAAATAGACATGAATTTATTTGTCTGGTTTTGTTTGTTTTTCTTCATTGTTCCTACAAAGGTAAGCCCTTTATTAAATAAATCTACAGCCAAAGGATAACTACTGTAGTAATTATCTGTACTAACATTTCTTTTTGGCACGACTAATCTCTTTACTATATCATCGGCCTTGTTTGATCTCTCGTAGGGCCCTTGCACTTGCTTTCCACAATAAATCTCAAAATTAAGAGTATAAAAGGTTTTAGCATCACATAGAGCATATATTTTTATGCCGTATTCTGCAGGCTTATTAGGAATGTATTGTACAAATTTGCAGCATCCTCTAAAACAGGGGTGTCCAACCTTTTTGTTTCTCTGGGCCTCATTGGAAGAAGTCAAGGAGATTTGGGCCACAAGTTTATATAATATATACTTGTGGCCCAATATACAAATATATTTAAGGATTAACATGTGTAGATTATAATAATAAATATTAAAACTTTATCACGAAAAAGGATATTTTTAAAAATTACTTCTATAGACACTTTCAATTTTTACTTAGAATATACAGTATATAAATTCATTTATTTTTTCGAGTATTTTTTTACGTCAAACAAAAAAAAGTAGCCACATTTGGCGCAAATGTAGCCAAATCTTGCAACGTTGGAAGAAATACTAAATAAAGCTGGAGTTGTGATTCAAAGGATTATAGGCCCAAATGAGGGGGAAAGGAGAAAAAGGACAAAAGATAAAGATGTGAGAAAGGTTGGAAAATTAAGGGTCAATATTTGCATAACAGATCTATTTACCCTTTCTCACTACTTTTTATCTTTTGTCCTTTCTCACCTTTCCCTCCTTTTCCCAAATTTGGGTCTATAATCCTTTGAGTCATAACTCCAGCTTTATTTATTAATCTTTCCTCATTCACACATCTCCAAATATTTGAAAATATTTCCTTTCCGCTCAAAAATAAAATATAAATGAAGGTTTACGGCTTTGTGAAACTTCTGAGTTTACGCCGTTGAAATAAATAAATAATAAAAAAATTTAAACATTTGTCGTTTTGTTTACATGTTTACATGGGCCGCATTAAAACTTGCCTTGGGCCGCATGCGGGCCGCGGGTTGGACACCCCTGCTCTAAAAGGATGAAGCATTTTGTCAATTGTCACAAACTCACTCACATTGAAACTGCCTATACAATTGTTGACAAACTTGGTGAAAGTCTCAAATTGGTGCAAGCTTATCAGTTATTTTTCATTCATCCCTGGTTTCTATGTTGTCAAAACTAAGTGCACGAAACAAAAACCGAAAACGTTTATAACTGAAAAGGCCCCGTAAAAGGATTATGCCTCTACCATCAGAAGACCAGAGCTCACAGCAATTAGTGTTTCTTTCTTTTTTTATACCAATCAAATACAATGTTCCAAAAAGCTCTTTTATTTCTGCTTTGGATGTATCTCTGCAGTCTGTATCTCTTGCATAATTGATGTCAGCCCTTTTTTCTGGATATATCTGTTAGTATCTGTTACAATTCCTTCAATCATTTGATAAGTAATAAACAAATGAAATGCATCTATATCTTTATTTGTACTTTTAGCAGTAGGTCTTGGTCCCGGCAATATTTTCATAATATTTTTTGCTTTTATCTTACCCGAATATAGAGATTTACTGATCCACAAAGTTTTCTTATCTTTTCCTATATAAAATCGATAATTGTCCTTTTCTGTCTGCCCATGTTCACAATTTTCTTCTATGACAATGTTATCTATTTCATTCCCCGATTGTTCAGAATCACTATCATGAGAATTTTCTTCTATAATTTCCTCTTCTGTCTCGGTTTCACTGTGATAGTCAATTTCTTCTGGTTCTTCACTTTTGTCGATTAATTCTCCCAATACTTGTTCTAAAGCTCCTTCCAACTGTTCTTGGTTCAAAGGTTTGAGACCTAAAAACACCAAGAAAATACAGATTTCATGAAAGCTGATTGGAACACTTATAGACTAATATAAATTTAAAAATTTGTAGAAACTTATGGCATTGTTAGTTAAATGTATTTATTCAATAAACTTGCAAATTTTGACTTATTTTATTAACCTTTACACTCCTGTTTGCCCCGCCCATGTGTTTACAGGTAGGTTGTAAAATTTCGAAGGTCAATATAGGTCAAAGAGGTCATAAAGTTTTAAAAATTCACCAAAAATCAAGTTATCGTTATATTCATATGACAAAAATCACGTTACATTTATTAATATCTGTAGTTATATATACGATATTTTTAAATACATTGAAATATAAACTTCAATAAAAAAAAATTAAAATATATCAGACCTGACATCTGTCTGTGAAAATTTGCAACATTTTTTAAAATTCACATACTCCAGTTAAGTAGTTTGTTCTTGGCACTAAGCCAGAAGGACTTGAAATATTGTTCTGTACAATTCTATATAACATTTATGAATGTACGATTTTTAGTTTTAAAATTATCACAGATTATAATATATCCTTTGTTTGGAATCTAACCTTTATTTTGCTATTGATGAATATTACGAACTAATATTCTTTATTCATTTTATTTTGAACAATAATTTAAATTATTGTGATAAATATATGAACCAGTAGTAATACATTTACTATGTGCTAATGTTTTTTATTAAAATAAAAAATAAAAAAATATATAAAATATTAAAATTGAAGGTCACAATTTAAATATTTATCATACATTGACTTATTATAACTATATAAACTTATTATAGCATAAATAAACGTATTTTAGTAATATTATTATGTAAATATGCTATAAAATAAATGAAAAATATTTAAATTAAGAAAAAAAATCGCTAAATGAAAATTTTTGAGTCGACAAAACGCAACCTGGACACAAATATGTGAAACAGATGGTAAACAACACACTATTGTCAAGTGGTGGCATCTGTTGCCAAAAATTTTCATTAAAATCGATTTTTACCAGGGTAACGACGAATCAATACCCCCGTCCATCGTTATTAAAAAGGGGGGACGCAGTTTGGGACCCCGGTAATATAAAGGTTAAAAATATTAAAAAAAATAAATATAAAAGTAAACTGATATTTTACTTACATGGCAGGGCGCATAGCGGCAATAACAATGCAAATGATATACAACTCAATTCAAAGTCCAGCAACAGATAAACTGTTAGTATAACTGACCCGATTTCACAAAGAACTTGTAACTTGTAATATGAGGAGAGAATACTATTACTTACTCCCACAATAATTAAACACAACGTCAAACAAAAGACTTTATTTTTATTTTGCTGCAATTTGCCGCGGGCATGTTCATCGAAGGGTTAAATGTGTTCACATCTGTTCTTTTCACATCAAATATTATATTTATTACATCTGTTTTTCTTTTATGAATTAATTTGCATTTTAATTTAGCAATACTTTTGTTAAAATTTTAGAATTGGATATGAGATGGGCACTGATTTGTTTGAATATGAATATAAAGAATATCAGTTTAAATTTTCTTTAGTGAGAATTCTCCTCTCAGTTCTTGAAAAACGTTTTTCTTTAAAATTGTTTCTATTGATGGGTGGGTTCTAATTTTCTTTCTAAATTATTCTAAATATTAAAGACAGGAAACACAATATATTACCATACTTATTTAATTTCATTCATTAAATTCATTTATTTTTGAATTTTGAAAATGGTGAATGATTTTAATTAGTTGAGTAACATTTTCATATTTTGCTGTACTGAACAAATAAAATATATTATTTATAGTTTTATCTAAATATTCTTAAACATGAAAGTAATAAAATATTTTTAAAATATAAGCTCTTCAATTTTATTTTTAAGATTTCAACATAATACCAGCATAGTGCTGAATCTCTCACACATTTATTACATTAGGGTTCTACAGTTATAACTTAAATGAATGTTAATCTCTCCTTGATATAAATCAGTGTTTTTTCTTTTAAATACATGTGTGATTAATAGCTATGTTTTAAAAGCAAAAATGTTTTTTTCGTTGAAAAATAACATTTGTTAATTATAATTTGTAAAATCAAAAATTCATAACAAAGACTGTTGATTTAAATAGCTTTATAGAAATTTGCAAATATCCATTTTAAGATTTAAATTTATATTTTCAGATGGAAGTTGATATCTGTCGTCAAGAATTACCATATGTGATACAGCCACAGCAGAGAACAGAATCATCTGTTGATTTTCCTGCATCACCATCTGCTGTTGTTGCAACAGCTAATGTTGAAAGTCAAGTACCTATGGAAATAGATACAATAAATGTTACTGCTCATACAAGGTTAACATATATTATATACTTACGCTTATTAAACATTTGAAAGTATTGGTACTAGAGAAGTAGATTTTATTTCTTTTTATTCTTGAAAAATATATTAAGATTATATTTGAGTATAATTAAAATCTGTTGAACCGTTTTTATGTAATTATATTTGTAAGTGTGTAATTCAATTAACATACAAAAGATTTAATTTGTTATGATAGTGAAAATTTCTTTGAAATTTTTAAAATTACATTTTAGATATTAAAAAGTTGACTTTTTTTTTCTTGCTCTGAAAAGTTAATAAATTACCAGTATTTTTGATGACTAAAAATTTCCAACAATTTTTATTAATATATATTAACAGTATTTTCTCAGGAGTTAAATGATGATATTCCTTCACTTTTCTCTAGAGTTGGGACTTGTATACCTGCAAACTATTCCTATTTAAGTAACTTAGAAGTCATCACTTTTGTTTCCTCATATTCTCATGATTGTTAGCTTTCTGATTTTTAAATAAAAAATTTTAGTTTGAAATTTTGTCATATAGTTAAAAGTTGTATTTTGGTTAATGGAAGGGAAATCTCATATTTACCTACAAAATATCAATAAAATAGTAAAAAGTACATACATGTTCAGCAATGTCAGCATTGACATAGCTTACTTGGTAAGTTTGACTTGAAACAACATTTCACTGTACAGAGATGGATTTTGTATAGTGAAAAACTGATGTGTTATTTTTTGAACTTTTTTGTCACTGAGAGGAAGATGCAAAATGATAAGAATACAGACAAACCAGCATAAGAATAATAAGCACTGTACATAATCAGAATGAATATAAATGTCAGCTTTCAATGTAAAGATGACAATGCCATGTATTGAATGCCAGTTACATATCATAATAGAACAATGTTTGCTTGGTTACTATCATAAATGTAGATTCTCTATTCTGTAATACCCACACAACCATCTTTTACTCTTGATATTGAAATATTTTTTAAAAAATTTTGAATTTATTTGCTTGTTTTAAACTGTTAACATTTAAAGAAACACATTATTTTGTTACTCCATGTTTGAGGCAGAACATAATTAATTAAACAATAGAAATATCACATTTTTTTAAAGAATTACTACTATTAGGTAGTTTTAATTTATACATGTGCTATCTGAAGATCTATATCTACAAGTGAAGCATTTGTAGGGAAAAGAAGAAAATATATATTTATATAGACGAGTAAATATATGTTATAGAGAATAGGGAAGAGCGTAACGGATGATAGCGAAGAATAAGGCATTAATTAAAGTGGCATATTTACCTTCCATCCGGCAGAACTATTATTATCTCCTTTATCTTTGAAGTAGGGCACATTTTTGACCATCCAGTCGTATATTTGCGATAGGGTCAAACGTTTTTCGGCAGAGCCGTGTATAGCTTCTGTGATGAGATCGGCGTAAGACATGTTACCCCACGCGTTTCTTCTGGAGTTGGTCTTCTTGGCGTAAGGTGTTTGGCCTTTGAGGACACTGTCCCTATCTGACGGACTGTTCTCCGACCCCGGTGAAGGCCACGTGCTCGGCCTAGTATGCGTATCGTGTGATCCTTCGAAACCTTCCATTTCATTCATGCACAAACACTATAAGCACTCCTGTACACTTAATTTTTTTTCTTTTCCTATACGCGTGGTGGCTTTGAGGTAGACGGGGTATCTACTGGCATCTTTCTCATTCACAACCCATTGGAGTGTTTGGTAGACGACCTTAGCACTGCTTACTACTCTCCTCTGCAACTCACTGTACAATCATACTATGTCGCCTTAGCTCGGAATCTATAAGCTGACAGGTTGATACGTCACATTGGCCGGTGGCGACCTCTGGTGATAAGAAAATAAGAGTCAAGAAAATACCCCAAAACCCCCAATTTTATTACTCAAATCCCCTAAATGAGGCTAACTCGAATTCCACAGATTAAGTCAAAGTTTAATTGCCGCTCTATACATTGAATATTTGAAACTTCTCCGTTTCTACCCTTCGATTCTATAAAATAGGGAAATATTTTTAAGGATCGATATTTAGACGTGGCCAAGTTAAAATAAGCATAAAATAATTTTATAAAAATAAATGAGATTTTTAAATAATATATTTTTTTTTTAACTTTTTACCNAATGTTGTTTATTTAATTTTCAATATCTAAAGAATCAAGTCAAAATTTAAAAGTTTTTTTGTAAATAGTCATTATTCAATTTTTAATTGAAAATATCCTGGGTTGTTCATGTCATCATGTACAACATGTTATGCAAATGAACTTTATGATTACCCAAAATCACCACCAGAGGGCCTGAACCAGTTATACATTGTGCTAAAGAACATGGTAGTTATGGTCAGAAATTGTAACCATTGTTTTTAATGTTTAAGGACTCCGAATCCTCAAATAAAAGGTCGGCGTTTCGATCGTTTTTAACTTTGTGTGTCTTTTTGTTATAATTTATCACGTGTTCTGTGGAAGTTCATCCAGGCCAATATACTGTTACTTCTGTGGTGTGTTAAAAGGATGAAAGATAGATTTGAAAAATTAAAAAAATTTTTTGTAAATAGTCATAATTCAATTTTTCAAGTTAATACAATCAAACAATCATCAATCAATTAAAAAAACTTTAATAGAAAAATCAAACGGTTTAAAATATTACTACAATTAGGGAAATGAATTTGCAAAACATATGATAAAATTGTACTTACTTATTAGTGCAATCTAAAGATTGGTGACACTTTGAATTACGTAGCAATTGGTTTTTGCGNCTACTAGGCACTCGGTAAAGTGAAAATAAGATTTTTGCTGGAACAACAGCAACGTTTCTGTACGCTTAAATTAACATAATGTTAAATAAATAATAAAACAATGGGATCGGTGTAAACAAATATTAAAATTAATAAATTCTAAAAATTTTTCCGTTTAAAAAATCTTTAAGAACCACAAGTGACGTTCACTCTTTAATTTTGACTTCGATAGAGTTCAAAAACAGAGAAAAACCAGAAAATTATTTTCACTATTTCTTACTGGCTGAACTAATTGGATTCTACACTAATTGGATCCAATGAAGAGGCTGAAATAGCGAAATATATATGGATAAAATAATGGATAAAGTAAGAAATAGTGAAAATAATTTTCTGGTTTTTCTCTGTTTTTGAACTCTATCGAAGTCGGAATTAAAGAGTGAACGTCACTTGTGGTTCTTAAAGATTTTTTAAATGGAAAAATTTTTAGAATTTATTAATTTTAATAACAGTGAAACATCTTTTTATGTTCATTTATGAACACTTTTATACAAAGTAGTTGGGTGGCCAAGTGCAAAGGCTGCAGCTGGGAGACTGGAATCAAATCCTGATGAGTCAAAAAAACCCCAGGAATTTTACTAGGGTTCCATCCCTCACAACCCAGGCCTGTTCTTTTTAGCAAACCAATTATGGGCTTGCTATAAAGTCTTTGTGTCCACAGGGTGGAAAGAGTTAAAAAAAAGGTGTCATTGTTGAGTGTTTACTCAACAATGACACTTTTTTTTTAGTTTTATGTTATTTTAATTTAAAAAGGAAAAATATTGTGTTACCATAATGAATTTTGCTAGTTTCTCCAATTGCGGAAAATGATGTTGGATATTGTTTAAACCTTTTCATATATATTATGAAAGATTATGTATATACTGTACACAGATTTTCTATACATATATATTTAATAATGTTGATCTGCTATATGGAAAGGTTGACAAATAACTATGCCCAAATGAAGTTAGTTGTACAGAAAAAATTGAGGATATACGGAATATATATAAGGAAAACTTGCAGAATATTGATAATAATTCATGAAAATAGAAAAATTGCCTAATGAAATATGATGATAGTTTGTAAATAGATTACAAGATCTATTTGGATTTTATACAGAAAATAAGAAAGTGACTCTATTTTTGAAACATTAGTGGATCACATTATAATGAATTGCTTTCAGAAGCTTGACCCAGTGATAAGAGAATATATCCTCCAACAAGAAGAAGATAGATTACTACCTCTATTAATGCTAGCCAGGTTCACTGAGAAATTCAAAGAGACAAACTGACAGTCAGATCATCCAAATCTTAAATGATCTAAGATGACCTAGGTCACCCCTAACTAAAAAATACAGAGGAGCATAAGCATTCACACAATGGATATGTTTTTATTGTAACTCCCTTTAATATTGCTAAAGATTGTTCCCAGTTCTCCATAGGAATCAACATTTCAAGTGTCAGTCAAGTGAATCCAGTTCGAGTAATCCTAGTAAACCAGTAAAGCAAGAGAAAACATGAAACAATTGTATGTTTTGGAATGTTCTGCAGGAAGCATAAAGTCTGTTTTAAAATTTAATCTTGCAATTGGATTCAAGATAAGAAATAGAATAGAATCTTGAGTCAGAGTTTGAAAAAGAATTTGAATCAAAGAGTTAGAGAGCATTGAATTTAATTTAAAGTATGAGGGCGTTTTTTTTTTTCAAATTTTGATGGTCCATAAAACAAAGACAAGTGTAAATAACGAAATGAATTTATTACCAAAAGTTAGGTACAAACATGGTTACTTTTCGACATAATCACTATGAAGATTGAGGCATTTATTATATCTGTGGATGAGCTTTTCCATCCCCTTGTCATAGAATGTTGCTGCCAGTGAATTGAGATGGCCTTAACAACATTGTTTTGAAGATCATCATTAGTCTCAAACCTCTTCCCTGCTAGCCATGTTTTCAGTTCAGGAAAGAGGTGGAAGTCTTCACACATTAAAAAGTTCCAAGCTGGGTGGAAGTCTTCACCACCTTTAAATACCTAGCATATAGCCCAATTTAGCGCTGAGTGACTTCCACTTCTTTCCTGAACAGAAAAAGTGGCTAGGAGGGAGAGGTTCAAGACTAATGACATTCTTCAAAACAATGTTAGGGCACATCTCAAGTAATTGGCGGTAACATTCTATGAAGAGGGGATAGAAAAGCTCATCCACAGATATGACAAATGCTTCAATCCTCATGGTGATTATGTCGAAAAGTAACCATGTTTGTACCTAACTTTTGGTAATAAATTCATTTTGTTATTTACACTTGTCTTTTTATACAGACCATCGGAGCTTGAAAAAAAAACAGCCTACGTATTATTTCAGATGATTACATAGCAATGCTATTTGTTCATTTTACTTCTTATTAATATAATAATCATGTTATATTTTCATCAAAAATGGTTAACATGTTTTTAGCATCAATAAATCATCCTATATGTCATTTCAT
>NW_019385757.1:142195-201925 GCF_000671375.1 Centruroides sculpturatus
AAGCGTACAGAAACGTTGCTGTTGTTCCAGCAAAAATCTTATTTTCACTTTATTGAGTGCCTAGTAGGTAATGTGCAGATTACCTAGATACTCTGCACATTACCTAGGTAATTTGAGAAATAGAACAATTTTAGCAACTTTAACAAATCACCCTAGTTAATGTGCAGATTAGCTAGGTAATGTGCACATTAACGGATTTCGAGCTTTAGCGGTAACATACATAATTCAATTCTGTTTTTACATGATAGATATGTAATCTCCAAAAAGCACTGTATACTTGTTTCACACAATTTTTTACATGTATTTATGGAAAAACAGAAGATTGGCAATAAATTATATGAAAAATCATATTAAAATCTTATTGTTTTTACATGCTTGCATTTTTATTTCATAAAGATTGCACATTTATGTAAAAATGTGTTGTATAAAGTAAGTTATCATTTGAAATGAAAAATACATGGTATTAATTCAAAAACACAAAATTTGGCAAAATAATGAATTACACACAAGGTTTTATTTGTCACTTTCTAACAATAAACACACATGTTGTATAAGGCAGCAATATATCACTGTTACTATTAGAAATATCTTAGTCATCACTGCCTTGCTCTGTTGGTGTAATGCTACTTAAAAATATTAATAAATTTAATCATACACAAATTTTATTAGCTTTGATTAAATTCTTTAAACTATTAAACATCAAAATGGAACTTTTCACTTTAAACAGCAATTCAAAATGCAAGAAAACAAATTTCCTGTGGAAGTTATATATGTATAGTAGGGAAATTCCTGAAAATTATTTAAATTGGAACCAAAAACATCTAGATGAATAACATGAAGTGCCACATACAGTGATACAAAAAACATTTTTTAGAATTTGGGATTGGGTCAATTGTGTTAAATCAAAGAGAGAACTTAGAAGAACTGTAAGAAAAGAGAGACTTTTTCTAATTCATATTCAATCAAAACATTGTAAAAAGTTTGTGTAAAACAGAATCGCATTTGTAACATACACACACACACACATATATATATGTATATATATATATACATACACACACATATATATATGTATATATTTTTTTTTTCTATTGCAGTGAAGCAGGACCTCAAACATCAGACTCTAATGTGGCATCTACCAGTTCTCAGGATACTGTAGGGAAATCTAACATACTAGAAATTACAAAATATGAGAATGAATTTGGTAAAGGTATATCTATATATGCATAGCTAAAATTAAATTCTATAGAATAGAATTTTTTATAAAATTGTATTTAAAAATATATTTGTATTTAGAAATATTTCTGATGATTTGAAATGTATAAGATATATTCTTTTATGATGCCAAAAATTTAATATCTTAAATTAGTTCCTTATTGGTAAATATGTTTGGGCTTTTACGGAATTATTATTAATCAAATCTCAAAATATTCTTGAATTTGATAATGCTAGATATAATTATTTTATTTGAATTTTAACATGTATGGGATGCAGTTGTTTCTTACTATGATTGTGGACTGACCTTTGTTGAGTTTTTTAAAATCGTGCACATCTGAAAACCAACTTAGATTTATAATAAAAACATAAAGATTGTTTTTCTTCTTTAAATTTATTTATAATAAGTATGGTTTTTTGATATAGGTATGATTATAGATAATTTGAAATTAGTNATACCACACATGCTACACAAAAGCCTGGGAACATTACAATTGAGTAGAAATACATACATCACACTACAGAAGGCCACTATATTGAATACATGCCATATTGTTAGGAAATTCCTTAATACAGACACTGACACACACATTTAATTTTAGTTTTGTTTTGGTTGCTATGCCTTGACTCTGGTCAGGCATACTACACTGCCACCGGTTTAAACCGAGTATTACCTACTAAACCCAACATAATAATTATAACATTATTTAGTTAATAAATTGTGAATATGTCTGTTAATAAGAATTTATCATCATTGTACATACACACACATATATATATGTATATATTTTTTTTTTCTATTGCAGTGAAGCAGGACCTCAAACATCAGACTCTAATGTGGCATCTACCAGTTCTCAGGATACTGTAGGGAAATCTAACATACTAGAAATTACAAAATATGAGAATGAATTTGGTAAAGGTATATCTATATATGCATAGCTAAAATTAAATTCTATAGAATAGAATTTTTTATAAAATTGTATTTAAAAATATATTTGTATTTAGAAATATTTCTGATGATTTGAAATGTATAAGATATATTCTTTTATGATGCCAAAAATTTAATATCTTAAATTAGTTCCTTATTGGTAAATATGTTTGGGCTTTTACGGAATTATTATTAATCAAATCTCAAAATATTCTTGAATTTGATAATGCTAGATATAATTATTTTATTTGAATTTTAACATGTATGGGATGCAGTTGTTTCTTACTATGATTGTGGACTGACCTTTGTTGACTTTTTTAAAATCGTGCACATCTGAAAACCAACTTAGATTTATAATAAAAACATAAAGATTGTTTTTCTTCTTTAAATTTATTTATAATAAGTATGGTTTTTTGATATAGGTATGATTATAGATAATTTGAAATTAGTGTAAACAAATGAAGAAAAATAATTTTTTAAGACTTTTTTTTTTATAATTGCACCGATTGAAAAATCTAGATTTGATTCTGATTTGGTAATGGTTTATTTTCATTGTACTGATTGTTTTCTACTAATTGACAAAGATTTGATGTGTGCAACAGAATTTTGGTTTTGTTTACACATCTCAGAAAATATGCAAATACACCTCACAAAAAAATACACTAAACTATAATAACTATGATGTTTTTGCTTATTTGTATTTATATTTTTAAAGAACTAAACATTAAATTATTCAATAATAGTCATAATTGCAACCAAAAAAAAATTGTAGGAAAATTATTTGATGTGAAAAAATTCAATAAAAATTGAAAAACTTAAATGATTAAATCTTAACACCTAGCACTATCTGTTGACATCTTATTTAAATGGCTATGCTCATTGGAAATATGAGTAAATGTATTTAAAATAAAGGTAAACAAACATTCATAACAGATATGGAATAGATAGAAGGATCTTCAGGGATCTGAGGTCATTCCCACAACTTTCAAGAAAAAGTTAGAAAATTTTTTTTCTTCCTGCTATTATTAAAGTCTAAAAAGAGTAATTCAAATGTAGTGTAGTTTAGTAATTTGAGAAGTGCTGCAGAATATGCCAAGAAATGCAAGGTTTGTTAGCATTTCTTGGTTCTTTAGTACAGCATAAAAGTGCAAGTACTGTGAGATTGAGACTTTCCATAACATGTAGTAATGCTATAGAAGCATCTTAATGGGTAGCTAGAATAAACCTTAACTTTTAACACCGAAAACACTGAAATAATACATTTAAACGACTATGATAATAGGAATGTGTTTGGATTCCCTAGGCCTCATGAATACTGTAAAAATATTCCTGTTACCTTGTGGTATACCCTATATCTATATATATAGAAAAATAGACATGTATGTCCCTATATTTCACTTTTTTGCCAAAACTACACATCGCACGTGAATGGTGTTTGTATGTGGTGGTAGCCCCAAGTCTCCATTCGTGCATAGGGGTGGTTGCGTCTCGATAGCTATAAGGGTGCGGGAGATATGAGGCTGAAAGTGGTTGAAAGTGGCTTTCTATTTCGAATGTTTTGTTCGAATTTGTTCGAATTAAATTCAAACATAAAATTCGAATATTGGTTTGATTATAGAACGATTGTAAACGTTCCAGAAATGTTGAAAATAGTTCATTTGACTTGACGTGAACAGGGGACGTTCAGAAATAGAATCGGGATCAGGTCTCTAATTAGTCTGGAAACGAGGGACCTAATTCTTGCATTCTGTGAAAACGGGTAAGGTTGGCTATAATGTAATTATCTTAATCTTCACTATCGTTACTTTTTAAAAACCCAGCAAAGCGGGTCCTTGCAGCTAGTATATATATATATAATATAGCGAAATAGGGAAAATTGACCACAGTAGAAAAGTGCAACTTTTTAAGGGGACACGAGGGCAGAAAGTTCATTAAAATTGACCAAAATATAGATTTTTGGATTTTTTGATTATATGTAATTTTCTGTGTCATAGTCTATTAAAATTTTTTGAAAATATGAAATAATAAGGTAAAAATAACAAGTGAAATGGCAAAGTCTTGTCTCAAAAATAGCTGTCTTGGAGAGCATGAGCAATGCATGCACAAATCTTGCATTCACACCTGTTTGTAGAAACAGTCTCAACATTTTGTATTTTATTTTGACCTGGTTTTCAGTCTCCTGACTACTTATAAGTCTGGTTTATTTTATGTATGCATGATTTGGGCACCAAATACTCTGTGTCAAATTTCAACTCCTGACATGTATTTCGTATCTCTAAGGTGTGAAGCCGTTGACTGCAGCATGATTTTAGAAATGAGACATAGTCTTGTCAATTAATAAAACTAAAATAATTTACTATATGTCATCTGCTATTTTTTCTAAAAGTGTCATTTTAGTCAAATTTGAACAGTAGTCATCAATACTTTCCAAGATAGTGGCTCATGCCATATATCATTCAAAAGCTTGTCTCTGTCTTTCTTGCTCTTGACTTTGTTTATACAAAGGTCTGTTCATAGTTATAAGATGTTTTATTGGCTAAACTTTCAATCTTATACTCAGTGTGATTAGTCAGAGGATATTTTCACATCTACCTATTGGTTATTACTGATTCACTTGAGTGAGTGTTTTGTGCTATTGACTAGTTGAGTGTTGTTGTGTTGTTTTTTGAACATTTACTAGTTATTTATCTTTGTAAAATTAACATTTTTTAGTTTCTAAAGATTTTTTTTTATTTAAATAATTATACCATGTACAAAAAGATTGGCAAAACAAACATTTTTACTGAGAAAGAAAGTAAAACCACAAGATCAGAGTGGATGACAATGGTGAAAACAAATAGACTCTGAGAATAACATGAATATTACAAATTGTCATTTAAGAAAATTTAGAAAATTCTACATGTTCCAAAGAATTAAAAGGCACTACATAAATTTGATGAAAATATAGGATAGACTTTATATCAAAAACAGCAATATTTTGAGGAGACAGCCATGTGTTTGGAAAATCAATGCCCTGGATATGGAATTATTAGTTTAGGAGCAATTGAAAATTTAACAAAATTACTTGCATACTCAAAATGTTATCAACAGAATTTAAAGATAATAGAAAAACATAAAGGCATTGTTACAGTTTTTGATGTATTTTGTTATACGAGTATTTTTAATGAAATAATTACTAAAGTAAAAAGTAAATTTGTCAGTTTTTAACAAAGTAAATAAAACTTTTAATATTAATACTTTGGCTGTAATGTCAGCAAAAAATAATAGTTTTTGGTACACTAAAATAATAAATTATTCTTCTGGGATGACTATTCCGAGACCTTTCCACCTGGAAACCTTTCAATCTATTTCTAAGACAGTTGATAATACAGTATCTGAAGTTTTAGAAGAACATTTTTATGAAGTTGTTAAGATTGTAAAAACTGAATATAAAAAAAACTGGATGATATTAATATTGCTGTTAGTTATGATGGGACATGACACAAGTGAGGTCATTCATCATTATTTGGGATTGTTGCTGTTATTGATGTTTTGATAGATCATCATCTTGATTTTGCTGCCATGAGCAAATATTGCTATAGTTTGTTTTAAAAAATTTGAAAATTATGACTGTCATATAAATTACAGTGAATCGTCAGGTGCCATGGAGATAAAGCAGCATTACAACTATTTGTACACTAAATAGAAAAATATGGATTTTGATATCTGGCTGTTCTTTCTGATGGTGATTGGAAAATAATATTTATGGTGACAATTATATAATTGGCAAAGAAAAATATATAAATCATGTTTCAAAATAAATGAGTTCAGCACTCAGAAAATTAAAAGAAATAATGCAATTGACTGGAATAAATTTAGGAGGTAAAGGTCATCTCATAAATGAAAAAATAGAAAAAATACAGAATTATTATGGACAAGCATTGGAAAATAATGCACCAGATATTGAAAAAACAAGAAATGCTGCTTTTGCATCTTTCTTTCATATGATTTCAACAGATGAAGAGCCACATCATACATTTTGTCCCATCAGTGTCCAGTCTTGGTGTCATTTTAAACAATCTCTCAAAGATCCATCTCAGAAATGAGAGCACACACATACTTCCAAAAGAAATTGGTGAAGCTCTTTTCCCTATATACAAATGATTGACTGACTTAGAACTTTAAAAAGATGAACTGAGGAATATATATAACTAATGGCTAAAATGCCACAAAATATTTTGAATACTTTATCTGAACAGTACTTATTATAATTATCTATGTTACTATAATATGTAGAATTATAAAATAAACAATATCTTTAAATTGGATTATTTTTATTCTAGAAATCATGAAATGCTTTATATTTTGTTTTTCTGTAAACACTTATTGACTTTAGCAACATTAGTAAATTTATTGCTAATGAATTTACTACAGTTAATAAATGATAATCATGCCAGTTCTATTTCTGAACTGTTGTATTTTTGTGATTAACTTCCAGAATTATCCAACCAATATAATAAATTGGTTACTAATAAATATTTTATTTACCATATTTATATATTTAATAACAATAAAAAAAAAACTATTTGAAATAATCATGGAGTCTTGCATTTTTCTTTTTTTAATATTGATTCTTCAAATTTTTTTTGTCTTGATGAAACTATATATATATATATATATATATTGTTAATTTTAGAACTATAAAAATTTCCTTGTGATTGATAAATATTTAAAATGGACATGATTATGTTTTTGTTAAACTTAACACAATATAATTTTTATTGAACCTACTATTATACTTAGTACTAATGATATACTGGCAGTGATCAGAAAAAGTTTCCTAATTTATGTATGGAAAACAAGGATCCACTGCTGTAAACTGATATGGTGATTTTAAAGTGGCAACAATGCTTTATTTTTTTCACATAGTTCCCATTATGGCTCAGACACTTGCCACAGTGTGGATAAGTTTTACTATCTCTGATGGATAGAAGTCCAGGCCCTGTTGTCTTAGTAAAGCCCTGTTCTTGCAGTGTGTTTGCATTTATTGTCTCTAGTAAAGCCATGTGCTCCTTTAAGGCAGAGAACAGATGAAAATCTCTAGGTGTTATTTCAGGGCTGTAGGATGGGTGCTCCAAAATCTGCCACTGGAAGCTGTACAGCAGGTCCTGTGTGCTCCGTGCAGTGGGAAGTCAAGTATTGCCATAGAGGAGGATCGCAGTCTGTCAAAAAACCAAGACATTTCTTCCTGATGGTTTCTCATATGATTTCATGAATTTTGATTTGGGATCACTTCTCCAAGTGGGCTGCTATTTTATTACCACTACATATCCCCTAGTGCGCATAACTAAAACATGTTATCCATCTTCCCATTCAATGACCAAGTGTTGTAGGAAGAACAGGTCTAAATAGTACTTAGAATGGTATATATTTCAAACAGGAACTTTTTCTGATCACCCCATAATATATTCTTAGTAATAGGTTTTATAATCTTCTGTTAGTAGATTTGATGCAATTTATTATTTTGTATTATTAGAGAAAGGGATAATTCCATGCTTTTGTTTTCATTGACTTATTTCTATGTAAGAAATAAATAAAGGTTATATAATTTTTAATTTTTTTTGAATGATTGTAATCATTCTTCTTTTAGAAATAAACTGATTTTTATTTGACAAAAATAATTTAAAATTTTCTGACATGTTCTTGTGTGTTTTAATATTCTTTTAAAACAGATATCTATAAATTTTGATTAATCATATTAAATAATAAAAGTTAAAATTAATAGAAATTATAAAGCAGTTTCTTTTGTAGGTATTCAGTGTTTTCCACAAAGGGCAGCTCTTCTGAAATCAATGTTAAATTTTTTAAAAAAAGCTATTCAAGATCCTGCATTTTCTGATAACATTAGGCATTGTATGTATTATTATTAGTATTTAATATAGATGTTTTGTATTTACAATTAAAAACTTAATACTTTTTTAATATAATTTTAGTGATGGATGGCTCTCTACCAAGATCTTTGAAACATGTAATAAGTAATGCAGAATATTATGGACCATCATTATTTCTTTTGGGTTGGTATATTATCATATATTTAATTTAACAGTTAAAAACAAATTAAGTGCAGTTTATAAATAAATTTTAAAAGATGATATTCATCTCAAATTTTTAAGAGAAATATTATTATCTATAACTTAAACAGGAATTTCTTGTTAATTCAAACTTGGATAATTTGAAATTCCATTAGTTACTTTTGTCCCAGCTGGGGATAGAGATTTACACATTAAAGAATTTGGTTAGTTTGAAATATGGCTACTTCAAAAATTCTATCTTAACCGTTACGTGTGTATGTTAACTTGTTTGTTTATGTAAGAACGCCAATTGGGGGAAGATTTTTATTCCCTACCGTCAGGATGGTCTAAGGTCTACGCGTATGTGGGTGGCGGTTTTTAAAAGCAGCAAAGACATGTGTTTTACAGAGGCGAACTGTTTATTCCGGACGATAATGCTTACATAAATTCTCTCGTTGGAAAGGTCCTGAGTTGGAGGAAATTTGGCGTCGATTCTGGTCTTGAGTTGTAGGAATTTCGGCAGCGATCTGGTCCAGCGTCGTAGGAGTTTTCGGCAGCGATCTGGTTTTGTGTTGTGCTAAAAGTTCGAAGTTTCGAAAGTTGATGCACAAAAGATGTGAAAGGATGCATGAAAAAAAAAAGAGATACACGAACACAAAAGAAGTCTAGTGGAAGTCTTAGTGGAAGTCTTCGTTGTCCTTGGAATTGGTGCTTTTATGTTTTTCAGGATCAGCTGTTTGCTAATTGGATAGACCTTACATCACTATTTTCTAATTGGTCTTCCACCTGTCTCCAGGTGTAAATGGAGCTTCGTAAAGTTCGCGAGAAAGGTCGGCTGGAGATGGTTTATCTGACCCCGTCTTTTAGACACTGATCGCGTTTAATTGTTGACTATGACACCTACGCTCATTTTGATATTTTTTTCTAGTTTTGTTTTGCTTTCTAAACTGCGTCTTAACTTTAATATTTTAAATTTTCTTCTTTTATATCTAAAATTTTGTTTTTCCCGTTATTCTTTATGAGCACTGACGTCAAAGTCTGGTATCACCGATTCGATAATTATATTATTTGCTTTCTTGACAATTTAACTTAACAAGTTTTTTCATATCTTTCTTTTTGGGGGGGCTATTTCCGGAGCTTCACATTTAGATCAAAGTGCCTCTATGCTATAAGAGAACAATAGAAACCAAGAACAACTCTAATCTAGTCAATATGGCTTTGCTTTTACAAAAACACACTTTTAAGTGTCACCTTACTCATGGACTACCCTTTTTTTTGCTTATTTCATAAAATATGGCTGGTTTTCAGGATTGCAAGATTGTGCTATGAGTAGAAGATTATTATTTGTAGGCTATAGGCATTTGGGTAACTTACTACTTTTTGGGCCATCTTAGAAATAATTTGGGCTACATTTCAAGGAATTTTGCTTTACTTTTTATAAAATCTATCTGGCAACCTGTGAGGTCCTCACTAGACATATGCTGCTTACTTGCAGTTTATTCATATTATTATTAATTAAAGTAGTATTCTGTATATGTACCAGTATTCTATTTCTTTAATAAATTATTTCAATTATGTGGCATTTGGCATATTGTGTAGAAATATACAGTATAAATCTCAGATAATTTGAAACTCAGTAATTCAAATCCATGATTATTTTGTTTCTTGAATTTGAAACTAATAAGGATTTTCTGTTTAAAGACATAATTTATATCAATAGTTAATGGAAAATTATCATCTAAATTTTAGTATTTTTATACTGTTTTAAATCAGTATCAATGTGCATAGATCAACATGCTCTACCATATTTAATAACTACAAAGCAAAAAGATGTTTATTTTTCATTATTTTGATATCAAATTGAAATACATTATATTAAAACACTTCTGATGGATATAAAAATATAAATAATTGTAATTTAATATTGACTATATTTATATAGATTATATAGATTTATATAGATTTTCAGAAATTTCTGCCATGAGAGACTCTTCTAATGCTGAAAGGCAATTAAATTTCTGAGAAAAATTTATCTCACAATTAATATTATAAATAGAGATTTGAATATTCTTATGAATTTGCCTGTATAGGAATTAGTGTTTCTATATTAATTGGTAAATTGTTTATGCCTCAGTACACTATTAATTTGCTTTATTATTTACAAATGAAAAGAAAATTGGAAACTCAATTAAAATTTCAATTTTAATACATGTCAGTTTAATAGTTGTCAGCATTATAAGTTTTCAAATTGCATAAAACTATTTTTAATTTTTGCTAACTATTTTGTTTCAGCTATGGATGTTGTAACGGTATATGTATTTCAAGAACCTTCGTTACTATCATCATTACAAGATATCGGATTAACGGATATTGTTCTTCAAGCTTTGCTTGTAAAAGAAGTAAGTATCAATTTGTGTAATGTAAATATTCAACAAATTTTATTTTTTTATTGATTAAAGTAGCTTGTGTGTGTGTCTATTAATATGCTAGTTGTTGATGTAGAGTTTGTAATGTTTACTACTTTTTTATTGATAGTTTTAGTTGTATCTATCTATCTATCTATCTATTTATTTATTTATCAGGAACAATAAATTGTCTTAGGCTGTAAAGCATTGTGGAGAAAGTTATTTCTTGATTCCAGTTGCACATTGATTCAGATGACTGAAATGGTCTGAAAAACTGTTAATTAATGAACAACTGAGATTTTCAAGAACTGAAATCAAATACTATCAAAATTATTTGATAATATTTGATTTTAGTTATTTTTTGAAAGTTCATATATTAATTCTTAAAATAATTGAAAAATTAAAATAGTTGTATAAAATATAATAAATAGAAATAATGTAATAGAATCATTACATAAATTTGAAATTCCATTAGTTACTTTTGTCCCAGCTGCAATTGCATGAAACTCGTCAATTGAATGAAATATATTATTCAATTGCACGAGTTTCATGCAGTTGAAATACAAGAATAGATAATAATATTGTCTTGAATGAAACTGCTATTTCAGATATTTATTCATTTATATATCTTATACACAGGTTTCAAAATTTAAAATAATTATTTTTAAAGTTTTTACAAAAATTTTTATTAGTTGGTAATGTGCAAAAACTCTAATAATGTTTTGACAATGAAAGAATAGTGTAAAACTTTTAATGGAATAAAGAACACTCAACTATTTCAATGTAATTATAGGAACTAGTAATTAAAATATAAATGTTTAAATATTTTTTCTTTATTAATGTTTATATCATTTAATTCTAGTATTTCATAATCTGATGATTTAAAAAATTTTAAATTGAAAGTTAATGAAATGATAAACAGAACTGAATCAATAAGAGCTTAACTTTGTTTTTAGGTTCCAGCTACACGTGAAGTACTTGCCTCATTACCAAATGTGTTTAGTGCTCTGTGTTTAAATGCAAGAGGACTCCAAGCATTTGTGGCATGTAAGCCATTTGAAAGATTATTTAAAGTTCTTTTATCACCTGATTATCTTCCTGCAATGAGACGGCGTCGTAGTTCTGACCCAGTTGGAGATACTGCCAGCAATTTAGGGAATGCAATGGATGAATTAATGCGACACCAACCAAGTTTACGTGCTGATGCAACTGCTGCTATTATCAAGGTAACTGGAACTTTCGTATAAAACCAAAGCTCTTTTTATAACTCAGTAAAATATTCTAATTATTATTGTTTTATTGAATTTGAGATTTGCAATTCATTTTTGCTAATTGATTTCCAAATATTTATAAATACTAATTCAAACAAAATTTTACCTCTAACAAAAGTAGTTTTGAAAAGAAAGATGTGTAACTGAATGTAACTTATTTCCAAATTCGCATTGATAAAAAGTAATAGAAATTTCACACATTCTTGTAAAAGTTAGAATATCAGTAAAATTTATAAACGATTGTTATGAAGACAGTTTTAAAGGGCTTCAAGAAATGCTGTTACCAATAACAGAAGCTATTCTTTTCAGTCATGATAAATGGCCACAAATAGGAGTCAACTTCCAATTTTAGAAACCTTACTTTTTGGAAAAAAATTAGGAATTTGAATATAAGTCAAGCTTTTATTATTAATTTTTTTTTACCTACAAAATAAAAAAGCAAGATACATTAAAATTTGGTTTGATACAATACTTCATTACTTTCATCTTCATCAGAACTTATTGTTAAATGAAAGTTCTAGTGAAAATGAGAAATTGCTATTTCTTATTTCATTGCTCTTGTCAGTACAGCATTCTCCCTCTGTTAAGACAGATAAACATCAACTAATATTTGGGCCAATACAGCCATCGTAGTTCTTGAAAAAAATTTGCTGATGTTTGGATACAATATTTTATTGTATATTCCTTGTGAGGAAATAAAAAAAAATAACAGAGGAGTATAGATTACAAAAAATTCATTCCTTGAAAGTATCGAGAAAAAATCATTCAAAAGTTAAATATTTGAAATTGATTATAATTGACTTATCTTTTTTTGACATTATTCTAACAACTGACCAGGGTCATCCAGCATTTTGTAATAACTGTTTTTGAAGAAATTTTGTGGATTTACTTATACTTACATTTTACCAAAGTTGCAGAACACTATTCAGGCATT
Source organism: Centruroides sculpturatus (assembly GCF_000671375.1). Taxonomy (NCBI): domain Eukaryota; kingdom Metazoa; phylum Arthropoda; class Arachnida; order Scorpiones; family Buthidae; genus Centruroides; species Centruroides sculpturatus. Next base: position 154,999 of record NW_019385757.1, read on the forward strand.
CTTGAAAAAATTATGATAAAAGTTCTAGAACTAATAATACTTATATGGAAGAACAATTCATAAATTTGCTGTGTAGTAATCATTAGTTAAAACATCATACGAAGCACTTTTGTTTTTGAGTTTGAACCTTCACATATGTGCAAGTCAAAGAGTGAGGGTGAATTTATTATTCATGAAATATATTACAAGTTCAGGTTGATATGGTCTTTTTTGAATTAATTCCCTTCAAGTTGTATGCACTAGATCCAATATGTCTGATAGTCCTAGATAATTTTCTGGAACCAGTGTTTTGATATCATCAGGACCACCTATGACTTCTTCAGAATGGCTATTGATAAGCCAAAACACTGGCTTTGCAGCTCAATTTAAGACAATGGGACCAAAAACAGTCACTGAGAATAAGGTCTAAGTTGTATAGAGGGTATGGCACACATTCAGCATTCTGTCAGACCAAATATCGAGCAACGATGTTGGTAATCTGACAGTTTGCATTATTGTAGTCTAGGCATCAACCAGATGGATGCAGCTCTGCTTTTTCGTTAGATGTGTTTGGCAAGGGTCTTCAAAACTGTTGTGTGATACTGACTAGTAACTGTTGGTATGTAATGATACTTCATGTTGGTAAGCCATTCCACAGTAGTCAAAGAAGGAAATTACCATTATCTTTCCCAAAGACTTTAACAATCTTAGTTTTCTTTGACATTGGCAAAATATGTATGAAACCATTAAACATTGTGTGTGCCAAATCCTCTTTTCTTCTGGATCTTGCTCCATTTTTCTTTTCCCTCATCTTAATTTGGAGCTTGTGGGGCCAGTGTTTTGTTTCATCAGTGGCTGTTCTGAAGTCAAAATATGGGTTTCAGCATGTCTTCTAAGACTGTTGGTCCAAATGCATACAACTCAATAGGAACTACTTTGATAAAGGCCATACTAACCTGTACCCTGCCTAATGTATTTCATAATGAATAATGAACCCATTCTCACTCCTTTTTGATTTCTCTTGTTTGACAGATTAATGGGTGGTATTTATCATAACAGTTAAAACATAATGATTTGTTTCACTGTGCACTTACAATCATTGCTATGCAATTTACACAGTTTTTATGTTTAGTTTTAAAAACAGAGGGTAAAAATCAAACTTTATTCACATTTTTGAAATTCTTTTGTATGTTGTTTGAGATTTTAAAACATGCATGATTTGCATGCCACAAAAATCTGGTGCACTCATCTGGTTGTGAATTAGATATTGTATTTTAATGAATTCTTCTTGATTAGATATTTCTCTATTGGTTTTAAGGGGAGTGCTGCAATTTTTTAATGTTTTGGTAAAATTTTTAACTTATCTAAACATTATGAGGTTAACAAAGAGGAGTACATTTTGGCATGGCAATTTTTAATTGATAATTGGAATATCTTTGTCATTTAAAAAAGCCTTGTCATATATTTGAGAATTTGTTTGACTACCCCTGTGATTATCATCAATAAAAACTTATCAATTTTTGCATGTGATTGTACTAATGATTCCTTAATTGAAACAAAATTTTGATTACTACATATTGAGTATTTGACAATGACATTTTCAAATTTGGGCACAAGAACATCAACTTGCTTTTATACTGCAGACAAAATTTTTCATCTCTTTCTTGTAAACGGAGAAACAATTCATGTACAAGCTTTCCAAAAAGTACTTCATGTGACACTTCAACTAATAATGCTATGCTGTGAATTTATGGATGATTTTTTTGTATAGGTATTAATGGTTACATTAATACCTATACAAGAATGTCTGAATAGTGGATCTTGCAACTTTAGTAGAGTATAAGTACAAGTAAATAAAGCATACCTACAAAATTTCTTTGAAAATGCCAATTACAAACTGGTGGGTGTCCCCTTGTGAGAAAAATATCTGCATAATTCACAATTGTGTTATAAATTATCAGTGAATAATTATTGTTTTACTACATGTATTATTATATGTTAGCATAATAAGATAAAATGACATAGATAATTTAAATTTTGGTATTTTCAAATTATTGGTGTTAAATTTAGGCAGTTTATTATCTTTAAGAAGATATAGTTTACATCTATTGCTTAATTTGCTTTAATATGATTTAAAAATTTTTGCATTTATGTTATTGTTGAGCATGTATTATCTTGAATATAATTTGTTTTATTATTATTATATTTGTGTTTGTGAAATCAGAAATGCAATAACGATTTTGTTACTAATATTTTATATATTAATAATAATAATTCTTTATATGATTTATCCAATTATTTCAAAGTTGATTAAATTTTATAAAATTATTTTTCTTTTAAGCTTTTAGAAGAACTTTGTGCTATGGGTAGAGATCCAAAGTATATATGTTCTAGGCCTGCACCAAAAAATGATAATACAACAAGTATTAGCACACGAAACAGTAATGTTAGTACTGATACTGGTTCATCAGATGAGGATGATGATGATGATGATGAGACTGGTGGTAATCCAGTTTCAAGTTTATTAAAATCTGGAACTGAGAAACCAACAGTACCTGAACTTCTTGGAACAGATATGAAAACACCAATACCTCTTGTTGATTATATTTTAAATGTGGTAAAGTATTTAATTTCAAATAAAATGCTTTATTAGTTATATAAAAAATTTTGATTTTAACGAAAATTGGAAAAACTTAAATGTTATAAATATTTTAATGCCATTAAAATTTTTATTACTTCTTTCAGTTGCATTATATTAGCAATAAGTGAATAAGTGATTACAGATGTAAAATTGGTAGTATTTCTCTGTTCAGTTGTTTTTTTTTTTTTAATTTAAGATTAAATCACGTAAGATTAACTGTTGCTTGCTTCAGTTCGACAGAAAATGTTAAAATTAATAATATACTTTGTGTTATTTGACTGTAAAATAAATAAATGCCTTAAAAATAGCAATAATGCCAAAACATGACAACACTTAAGTGCTTTTTCTTTGTACAGAAAATAATACTGTTGTTGAAATCTGAGTTTTGGATAAATACTTCCTATCTTTCTATCACTTTTCAACTTTTGTCAATTTTATGTAATTATGTTATGAAGTTTAAAGAGATACTTAAATTATCAGATTTAATATCTGTAGATGCATTCTATCATAGCATTGTTATTAATATTAAAGCACTGTTTTCTAACGTGGGACCCATGCCCCACAGGGGGGGCAATTGTATTGTTAAGGGGGGAAATTCGAAAATGGACTCGTCCAGAGTTTAAGTTAACCATATAGCTGTATATTAGGGGGGCATAAGAATTTTAGAAAAGCTTAGGTGGGGCATAGCATAGAAACACTGTATTAAAGTATCCCTGTTTAGAAAAGTCTGCTGAGGGAATTAGTGAGTAAAATTTTTTTGAACTTCATATGAATATTTTCCAGATCATAGGGAAAAATTTTAGTAATAAAATAATCCTACACACATTGATAAAGGAAATATGGTGGTGTGAGTTGCAGTTTTTGGTCCTGTACAATGGCCAACATATTAAACATTGCAAAACAGTAGGTCAGAATGTAGTAAAGTACTGTGTCAACAAATGGGGTATGCATTTTTTAATACAAGGTGCTTCTAGCATCACATCACAAATATTAATACCACACCTTTTAAAGCAGAATGGTTCTGACATGATTTTGTGACATTACTGTGTAAATTGCAAAATTGTCTGATCATATTGATTAATTCTGGTCAATATAATCAGTCAATTCTGCACTTTACAGATGTGTCAGAAATATTGTTATGAATATGTTGCAATTTATTCCTTCTTTTTATCAGAATTTTTAGAGAACAAATCTATATTGATGTATACTATTTGCCATGACATATCATAAATGCAATGTTTGTGGTTTGGTATGCAGATATGATATGTTGCTGTATACTAAGCAATTTTGTTAACTATATTAACTGTTGAGGATCAGGTGAATTAAACATTTTCTGTTCTAAAATGATAGTTTCTATCTCATATATAAGTATTGTCTTGGATTTTAGTTACGTTTTCAGAAATTAGTTGAAATTTTTGGGTTGACATTGTAATGCATTATAATTTTTATTACTTAAAATAATGGGAAATAGACACACTCATCTAATGTTTTCCTGCAGAATGTCTGACTTTTGGGAATAGATTTCTGATGTTAAACAGGATGCTATGTATGACACACACTACTTGAACTAGATATTGTCTTCAATTATATTTTATTAAAATTCATGAAAGATTAAACTTTTGGGGAAATTTTAATTCATTTGCTTTTCTTATTCAAAATATTTTTGAGTTCCTTTTGTTTCTAATATAGTTTACATGAATTTTGAGTAATTGAATTTTTTCCTTTGTTTTCAGTTAAAAATGTTCAAAGATAAATACAGAAAAATAGTCAATATTATTCTAAATTCATAATTATCATAGTACAGTAGAGTCTCAAACTCGGCACTCGATAACCCGGCAGTCTGGATAACTCGGCCATACCCTGGCAGGGCAAAAAAATCCTTAGTTAATTAATTTTCATTATAGACAGCTTTATGCCTCAAAGTATTTCTCTGAGGTCTGTCTTATCAGGTAAATTACTGTACACAGTGTATTCATTAATTTTCATTTTCATGTAGTAAAGGCTCTATGCCTTCATAAAGTACGTACTTTTCTTTTGTTTAAGGGTATTTGGGCAGTTTATTCTGTTGTATTCTCAAGCAAACAATACATAAAAGTACAGTACAGTATTTTCTGAGGAAACACTAATACTTATTTTTTTTAACCCCATTCCCAATAACCTGGCATTTTCACAAACTCTGCCACCCTTCGATCCACATTAGGCCGAGTTTTCAAGACTACTGTATTCATAAAATAGATAGATACAAAAATGCTAACAAATTTATTTGTTTTTACAATAATTTGTTTATTATTACTTGAATGTTTCAAGCAATATTATATTTACAGATGCGATTTGTTGATGCCATTTTAAGTAATAATTCAACAGATGATCACTGTCGTGAATTTGTTAGACAGAAAGGTTTAGTGCCTTTAATGGGAATACTTGGATTACCAAATTTACCTATAGATTTTCCAATTACACCAACTTGTCAAGCTGTTGCTAGTGTATGCAAATCTATTTTGGTAAGTTTTAAAAAAATGATGACAATAAAATTTTTTACTTATTTTTATTATAATAAAATGCCTGTGATAGAATTTAGCACATGAACCTCAAGTGCTCAAACAAGGATTATTGCATCTCAATGAAGTTCTTCAGTCTTTGGAACCATTGCATCGACCATTGGATCCTCCAGGTGGTAGTGTTCTTTTAGAAGAATTAATCAGTTCATCAAATCCAAGTGAAGCAACATTGAGTGCCCAGTCTACACCATTATTACATGCCATGGCTTCTGCACATGCATACATAATTATGTTTGTTCATGTGTGCAGAACTGGACAAGTGAGTTTATTAAAACAAAAATAGTAAAAAATGATTTTAGGATCATTATTGTTAAAATGAACTTTTAACCTCTTCTCAGTCTTCGTTTTTAAGTTGATTGTCCAAAAAGTATCAATATTTTTTAAAATTATATTTTAAATACAATTAATTTTGATGAAAAATCTTCGAAAAAATTGCTTTTACATGTCTTTTCTAAGAGTAAAATGAATTTTTCGTTTTTAGTATTTTTGGAAAATGATTTGTTAGTAACTCAAATTTGTATAAAATTGTCAATATCATTGATACCCATTATTAATTTATAAAATTATAACCTCTCAAACTAATTTGTTTGAAAGGAAAACTCTCAGAAATAAATTAGAGATGTTTTCAGATTCCAAAATGAAACTAAATTATTTTGCCAAAAGCAGCTAAATAATTTGTTACATAATGCTTTCTATTGGAGAAATAGTGAAGTAAACATATATAAACAATGAATACATCAAATGTTAAAAATAAAAATTTCTATAGCATTTTTCACATCAAATATGAAATTCAAAGCAATCAGTGCACATGTACATAAGGGAAGTGGCAATGACTGAGCAGGAGGTTAATTTTTCATTTCATAATTTATATTTATAAACTTAGATTGGTTTTTCTACTTAATTTTTTTGTTTTTTAAAGCTTAAACATTTAAAAAAAATTATTGGTATTATTTTTGTCAAACTAATACTAATGATTAAAGTTTGTACACAGCTTTATACATTACATTTTGGATATTGGTGTTCAATATTACATTGTTTAAAGAAGCACCATTATGCATTATTTTTATAATTTCATGCTTAAAAATGTATTGAGGGCATAATTTTACTTAGAAAATATAAAATGTGATTATATATAGTAAGAAGCAGTTTTGAATTCTTTCTAATATATTAGATTGGCCAAAAAGTTCTTTTGCAATAGTTGTCTTTCAGGTGCTTTGAAATACAACTAACTACAGTTCAAATCTGAAAGCACTTGAATATTTGATACATAACATTTAATCATAATTTGAACCAGAGAGTTTGAAGATTGTGTTTGTGTTATAATTTTGGCATAATTAAAAAGTGGACATCTAAAAGAAGCATTTTTGACATGCTGTTTTATTTCAAAAAAGAAAAAACTACAGCACAGTTTAAACCTGTAAAGAGTTAGGCATGGTATATATGGAGAATGCCAACAAAGAACTCTTGTACTTGAAATGGTTTATGAAATTTTATTAAGGGATTTTTTGTTTTTGTTGACTTCAGGAAATTTATAATGATTAAGTGAAAAGTGTAATTGATGACAATCTGCATTATTTAGTGTGGGAAATTGCATTGTTGAGTAGATATTTTGTTCCATAAAAAAATTGCCTTCTATTTATAAATTTAAAATCTGCACAAACTTTTTAGCAAACTCAGTATAAGCATTTAAATAGAAAACAATCATAACAACAATGACAGTCTGTTTGCTTCATGTGACCCATGAAGTCTTAATATGCTGCCCTAGGCATTGGCAATATAATTTTATTATTGTTGTTTTCTGCCTTGTGCCATTATACAATCCTATGTAAGCTGATATTTGTGATGATAAACATTCAAACTAAATTAATATAAGATGAGAATAAATCTAAATATTATTAGTTTGTATATCATTAACATATATTGGGTTGGCAACTAAGTGATTGCAGATTTTGTCCATAGGTGGCCTTAGCACATTTTTTTGCTTTGTCATCATGTTCAAAGCACCTAACGTATATTGTTTTCTTGTTGTTTGGACTTTCACCTTTAATTTAGTAAAAAAATTGTATTGATTAGTTATTTTGTTTCGTTTTTATTCCAATTTAAAAATGGAAGAACAAGACGTGCATTTCAGACATATTTTATTGTATTATTTCCGAAAAGGCAAGAATGCATCACAAGCACACAAGAAGTTATGTGCCGTATGTGGGAATGAAGTCTTGAAAGAAAGGCAGTGTCAAAATTGGTTTGCCAAATTTTGTTTTGGTGATTTTTCACTGAAAAATGCTCAACAATCTAGCCATCCAGTTGAAGTTGGTGAGACCCATATCAAGGTTATTATCAATTCAGATCGTCATAGCACAACGCGTGAGATTGCGCAGAAGCTCAATGTATCGCATACATGCATAAAAAAAAAATTAAAACAGCTTGGCTATGTCAAGAAACTGGATTTATTGGTCCCTCATCAGTTTAAGGAAATTCATTTGATGCAACGCAGTAGCATCTGCAATTCGCTTCTGAAACGCAACAAAAATGATCCATTTCTGAAACGACTGATTACTGGCAACGAAAAGTGGATAGTTTATAACAACGTTAATCGGAAAAGATCGTGGGTGATGCAAGATGAACCAGCCCAGACGACACCAAAAACTGAGATTCACCAAAAAAAGATTATGCTGTCAGTTTGGTGGGATTATAAAGGAATTCTGTATTTTGAACTTTTACCAAGAAACCAAATGATTAATTCAAACGTGTACGTTCAACAACTTGCCAAACTGAGTGATGCAGTTGAAGAAAAGAGGCCACAATTGGTAAATTGTAAGGGCGTTGTTTTCCAGCATGATAATGCAAAACCCCACACATCTTTGGTCACTCGCCAAAAATTATTGGAGCTAGGTTGGGTTGTGTTGTCACATCCACTGTATAGCCTTGACCTTGCACCTTCAGATTATCATTTATTTTGTTCCATGCAGAACTCCTTAAATGGTAAAATTTTTAATGACGCTGATGATGTAAAATCAATTTTTATTCCTGATTTTTGCCAGCAAAAAACTAAGTTTTATGAACATGGAATTATGACACTGCCTGAAAGATGGCAAAAGGTCATTGACAAAAACAGACAATACCTAATTGAATAAAGTTATATTTTTAAGCAAAAATTTTGAATTTTCCTTCTTATTTAAAATCCGCAATTACTTAGTTGCCAACCCAATATTATTTTAGTACCTAGCATACTTGCAGTTAAAGTATATTGGCACTCAGCATGATTGAAACTTGGAACTCAATAAAAAACAAATTTATTTTATCATATGGAGTTCACTGTGGCGTGCATCCAGAAAAGATTGCTCCTCACTGATTCATAAAGTTTTTTGTAATGTTGAAACTATAATCTAATGATGTCAGTTACTGAAAATTAAGTGTGTTAAGTAAATTAATGTACAGGGTGGTTATAAATTATTGAGCACATTTTGGGGAGGAATAAAAAGAGAACACAGTAAAGTATGCATATGTATGCTGTTTTATTTAATAGGCCAGTAAATAAAATATTTTACACTTTACCCACAGAACTCTCCTAGAATTTATTTAGTCATGTGTGGTGCACAAAATACCCAGGTGGCATTTAATTTTGCATCATGTGTTAGAGCACTTCAGCAGTTACTCCTCCACTGACTTCACCAATTTGACTTTTCAGTTCTTCAATGTCACAAATCTGTGTTGTGTTTACACCCTGTCTTTGACAAACCCCAAAGAAAGAAATCAATGGTGCAATGTTGGTGAATCAAGGTGGCCAAAAAATTTGGTTCCCTTGCAGCTAATTCAATATTCAGGAAATTTTTCCTGTAGGTTGTCCTGAAAAATTAAACCCCTTGTAGAGGTGCCCTTCTTGGTGGAAGTAAACATTCAGTTGTGGTATTCAATTTGTGATATGTCATGCTAGTCACTGTATGCTTGGAAAAGAAGGTTCCCTAATTTTACATCACCACCTAATTTGTCACCTACATCGTGAGGATAGCCCAAACTTTTACAGCTACAGTATCATCTGAAACAAATCAGTTGTCACTATGCTTGTGTGTTATTTTTTATTCCTTCCTGAAATGTAATCAATAATTTATAACCACTGTGTATTATCTTGAATAAATAATGCATAATTATTTATTGAAATAGTTATAAAATAATACTGAATATATAATATATTATACTAGAACTTGGTTAAGAAGTTCCTGCATTAGAAGTTTACTCATGTAAGAAGTTTAATTTTAAAAGTTTCAATCTTCTTCCCATTAGGGAGATGTAAACTTCTTTTGTATAAAATATTTGAGTAGAGTGAAATTGTTGTTTATGACTGGAAAATTGACTCACTGAATTTTTTCAATTGCTTGCTGTTGAAAATGTTACACATTTAATTGCATATGGATCAAAATAATAAATCGGGAAATACACAAAATTTTGTTATCTTGTGTGTAACTTTGGGCTACTGAGAACATGGATTTTACAAGTTTTTTTTACATAGTTATCTGCAACCAACAGCAAGTTCTGAAAAATGCAATCAGTTTGTGAGTTATACTGTAAGTTTTTAATGAATTTTATTACGATATACTGTAGCACTGTTTTTTTTTTCTGTGGGAATCAAAATGTGTTCTTATTTTACGTAACAGAACATACAAAGAAGTACCGTAGACAAATATCTAAATGAATAGATAGAGTATAAGCCTAATTCACTGTAATGTAGTGAAAAATTGTTAAATAAATTTGGAATTTTGAATGAAAAGTTATATTTTCATTTTTGCTTAAAGAAGTTGCAGACATAAGAATTTTTAAAAATTTGTCCCTTGAAAGACTTCTTAATTGAGTTCTGTATGTATTCAAAGCTAGATGAGATAAGTGATCTTGAAAGAATTTGAGGTATTTTACAAAATATGTTTTTAAATGTATGTAATTATGTTAACATCATAGTAAATTGACAAAATTGGCATTGTTCACAGGAAACGTGTTTCAAAATAAGTTTTTATTACTTCTGAACTTATCTATGAAGCAATAAAAGTTCTATAAATAATTATAAATGAAAAAAAAAAATACTGTCCATAAACTTGGTACTGAAAAAAGAAAACCTGTGAAACATGCTAATATAAAATCACTGTAATGAAAATATTATCAAAGTTTTAATAATTGAGAGGTTGCGGCCGTCATATTCAGCCCAAAACGTGAACGCCAGACCGCCGAGCACCGCCATCTGGTAATTCTGGACGGTCGATAATAGCGGTCGTTACATCTAGCATGGCGAGTAGACAATCGGCTTAAACTTCTTTATTTTTTTGTGTTTGGGGTTAAAATTATGACTATTTTATTAAAATTGATTATTTAAGTAGTTACAAATAATAATGTAAAGAAACAGACAATTTTAATCCAGAAATTATTTAATTATTCAATTTTTTAGCAAGTGATTTAGAATTTACATATATTTGCCTTCATAATAGCTTATCTTAAGGTAGGTTTGTTCTTCCATGGCATCTTCTACCATCAACAGCATAATACATTTGTAAATTTTCTAAAAATAAATTTTTCGAGCTGCCTTTGAATTTACATAAGCCACTACTTCCCTTGACAAAAGTATGAGGTAGTCCTATCATTTGATTGTATGGTAGGAGACACATGCTAATTAAAAATAATTATAAGTGTTATTAAACATTCTATAAATACTTTAAAATAGTTTAATTTGTTTATTTACCTTTGCTGGTAACCCTCAATGTTAAATGTATCCGCCATTTTTTTCAACAAATTTCCTATGAGTCAATACGTGACGTTCACTGAGTCACGTGATGTTGTGAACGTACGCCGCAACAATTTTTTCTTGGAGTTAAAACATAAACAGTGTACTTCTGCTTGCCATGTACAAGTAACGTTTGAACTTGTGCCGCAACCCCTCTATTATCTGAATAGATACTTTTTAACTTTTTTTTATAAGTATATAATTAATATTACTATATTACATTAGCCAAAAAATAAAAAATAACATTTATTTATTTATTAAATAGTATTTAATAGTAATTCCAAAACAATTAATTAATTAGTAATTTCAGTATTAAACTTTTAAGTTTAATACTGAAATTATGAAAGTTATTAAATTATCTTTAGAAATATAGTGATTATTTCTGATTCATTTAATATATATTGCCTTATATAACTTGCAATTTTGGAAGTATACATATTAGTATTTAATAACTTTTGAGTGAAATCTTAAACCTACAAATCACTGTTAAAATCAGTAGGAAATGTTATCAGAAAAATTACTTAATAAACAAATTAACATAATTAAATTTTTTCAGTTTGAATTCTTTTATATTTACTCTTTTTTATGTTTATATGTTATAATTTAAATTGATAACACATTTTTATTACAGAGTGATATTAGAACTATCTCTATTAGTCACTGGGGTTCTGAACTTGGTTTAAGTGTACTTAGAGGATTAAGTAGATTGTACACATCTCTAGTCTGGGAAAGCACTGTACTTTTAGCATTATGCAGTGAAAACACTTTACCTGCTGGTTGTCAGTTTGGCCGTCATCAGTTAGAGAGTCTTTTACCAAAGGATCCTTTAAAGGTTAGTTCGTTCAATATTTTGTTATGCAATTGTTTAAAATAACAGTTTAAGAAATTGAGTTCAGTTTTGTAATTGATTAATAGTACATGAGTTTTATACATATTAATTTATTAATAGTACATACAGTGGTACCTCAGGTTACGAACGCCCCAGCATACGAAATTTTCAGGATACGACATGAAATTCGAACATATTTTTGCTCCACGATACGAACAAAAACTCGCCATATGACATTACATTAGTTCACATTTTTCATTTGTTTTTCTTACTACAGTTATTTTTTTTAATGTATTACTTGGCTTTAATTTGAGTATGTTTTTCGCGTTGGAACGAATTATTTGGTTTTACATGTAATCGTATGGGAAAAGATGATCCACCTTACGACATTTTCATGATACGATCTCAGTTTCGGAACGGATTAATTTCGTATCCTGAGGTACCACTGTAGTCTTGAAATAATAGAATATATATAAATAATAGAATATTGGAAATAACATAAAATTTTAAAAAGTATCTTAATTTCTGCAGGATGGAAAGAATTAGAGTACATTTCTGAATAAATTGTTCTGTAGTCTGAAAAATATTTTTGTAAAATTTGCAAAAATTGTTCTCCTTACTTTTGGAATCATTCAATTATCATATTTTTGAAAAATCACAGTTGCAATTAAAATAGCTAATTATATAGTCACAGTATTACAATTTCAGTTAATTCAAATTCATTAAATTTGAATTATTTAGACATTTTTCATTAATGGAAATTCATTATTTTTGAATTAATGCATACTTTAGAAAAATTATGGATAATTATATATTCATTAATTAAAACTAACATTAGTTGTCATTCCCTAATAAATTATAAAAATCTGAAACAAAAAATAATTACTTGTTCAGTTTTCATAAAATACATAATCTGATTTTAAAAATTTAATTTTATTAAGTTCAGCAGTGAGTATAAAATTAATATTGAAAAATGTTATCCTTGAAATTTCTTAAAATTGATACTTTGAAAAGATATGTTAAAATCTAATAATTGAAGCTTAAGTATCAATTTTTATCTCAATACAATTTAACAGATTCTTTACAAAAGATTATAATTGACTGTGATAAAAGTTAAATCTATCTAGATTCTTTACAGAAATAGTAAATTAGTATCATTTTAACTTTATGGAAAGTACTTTAAATGTAACAATTTTTTACAGTCACTTTTTAATGTATCATATTTAAAGTATTTTTTAAATTATTTTGAATTGAAAATAACAATGACACACACATGTTATATGTTCTTGAAATATTTTTTGTTCATTTCTATCATAGCTGTAAAAATGATTTAATTCTCCCTAGTTTAAATAGCAAAGTCAGTTTAATGATTAGTAATGATTTATCACTCATTTTTGGAGTGATTAATTTACTATAATTCTGAATGTTTTAAGTAGTTGAAAATATTTTAAATAAAAATTTTTTGGTTACTTGTACATTGATAACTGATAAGGTTTGTCAGATGTCACTTATATAATGTAAATGTAAATTTGATTCACAAATGTAAAGTAAATAAATTTATTTGAAACAAATGTAACATTTCATAGTAGAATTTCTCTGGACTCTTGATGTTTTGCATTTCTTCTAATTGCTAAATAAATTATGTTTAGTTCTAACTTTTACTGTTTCTATTTAAGAATGAAAAACAAGAAAGTGAAATGAATGGAACTACCTCTACAAGTGATATTGGTTCAATTGAAGTCACATCTGCAATGGAAGCATTAAGTACTAATGGTAGTACATCAGTAATGGAAATAGATGATACAGAGAGTAATTCTAGCGCAGCTGAGAAGCCTAAAGGGAAATCATCTCAATTACAAGCACAAATTAAACAAATAAAGCCTCTCTTGTCTGGTGCTTCAAGATTAGGGCGTGCTCTTGCGGAGTTATTTGGTCTTCTTGTAAAGGTTAGTAGTAATTTTAAAATGTTAACAATTTTTACATAGTAAAATATACTTAATTTGCATTCATGTATAAAAGATTTTTATAGAAATAAAGTAATTCATTCTCGTCGTTTGTATATTTCGGTTGTTAATTAAATCAGTTACTACCAATTTATCTTAATAATCTTAAATTTCTTCTAAGCAGTGATAGTTGGCTTCAAAGAATTAAATGTTTTAATAATTTACATCTCATTACTTTGACTGTTATTACTTACTTTCATAATTTTATTATTATTCTGAATTATTTTATAATTCATTTTTCATGAATTAAAATTAGTAAATAAATTCAAATAGTTTGATCTTTCAAATTACTAAATTAGTTGTTAAACCTTTTATGAAAAATGATTTTAATAGCTATGAATACAAAATACAAATTTTTCGATTTCTATGATTGGCTCATTGGCCAAGTAGTTAAGATGGCAGCCTACTTTTCTGGGTGTCCTGAGATTGAATCCAGACAGGTAAAACACCCAGGAATTTTTTGGAGTATTTATCACTATTTGGCCACTCCATTGTAAATCTGGCTGAACCCATAATGGTCTTGCTAAAAAGACCCTTTTTAGGCTCACAGGGCAGAATGAATTTTAAAAAATAAAGATTCATATGATACATATATATATTGAGAAGTTAGAGGATTGGTGGATACTGGTTTAAACCCCCTTTGGATCGGCGATGGTCTGGTGAAGACTGCTCACTTTGTCACTGGATGGTTGATCCATGTGACAGAGGGGTGATATGTCTGTTGATAGTGTTGGCGCCTAATAAGTCCACACGAGAGCAGGTTAAACAACAAAAATAACAATTAATAAACTAATTTGAAGCATACATGATTAAAGACAGCTATATGCAACATAACATTTGATGCTAGGTTCATGGACTAAAATAAAACCTTATATCTATGTCCTTACAGGCTATGTCCTTATTACAAACATTCTAACATAATACCTCTGAAAGAGAGTGAGGATGTCTTCTACATCCGTTGAGGTGTATTTGTTGGTGATCTTTTATGGATCCAGGAACATGACAAACCAGCCTTGTTTTTGGCTCCATAAAGCTATGGCCTTCCTGGTATGTCTGCCCCGAGGCTTGAGTTTGAGCCCTTTTTATCCTCCATTGAGTATGGGAGAAAAGTCAGGTGACTTCGAATTAATGTGGTCTAAGTTTGAGTCATGTCCTGGTTTGGCAGATACAAGCTGTTAAGAACTGGACGATTCGGCCGCATTATTGATACTTACTAATCTTATCTTATAATTTCATCTGTTTTGACAGTTTCCTGTCATTAATAATTAGATGTTTGGATTTATTCCCAGAAAAAGTCAATACATAGTAAAGATTGTTGATTTGTGATGAAATTTGATCCTCTGTTTATCTCTCAGATCTGCATATGACTGAAATATGAGTGGGGTGGGAAAAACTGGGGGTTTTCCACTTTCTCAATTAATTGCATATTAATTTTAATTAACTTTTGGACTCTCACATAAATCATATGAATCTTATATGAATAAATATAAATATATATATATGAAGACTTAAAATGTTTCAAAAATAATTTGCTTTAATAAAATTTTAAGTGTCATAATTTTTAAGTTTTAAATTATTTAAATGTTTTAGTTGTGTGTTGGATCTCCAGTACGCCAACGACGAGGACAACAAATTTCTCCATCGCCAACAGTCCCAAGTCCTGCAGCTCGTGAAGTAGCATCTGCTCTCACTAGTTTATTAGCATCGGGTCTTTCGTGGGAACCTCCTGCAACTTCACCTTTACCAAAATTTAGGTTAGTGTTTGCAATTGCATAAGACGTTAGTTTTTTTTTTGCTAATGAAAAATAAACTTTTATGGTTTAATAATTTATTTTTGTAGATTGACTTTTTATATATGTTCAGTTGGATTTACTTCTCCAATGTTGTTTGATGAGAGAAAATTTCCTTATCATTTGATGCTGCAGAAATTTGTTTCTAGTGGTGGGCAAAATGCATTTTTTGAGTATGTATGCTTTTGTTTTTATTTAACACAGTGTAATTAAAGAACTTAAAATCTTGTCACTAACTTTAAATTTAAAATTTCTGTTATTTTTGAATTTACAATTTTAAATAGTCTATTCAATATGAATGTACTCAGACTGAAATAAAATTCTTAATTCAATAAGACTTCCTCACCCAGCAGATTTTTTTTGTTATTTGTAATGGCAAATTCTTTTTTAAAACAATTTGTGTAAAATGTTTACTTGGATGACATTTTTTCTACAACTTTGTGTTAATTGCATCATCATCAATACAAGTGAACATTACAAAATAGATTTTGAGACTGGAAACTTTTTATTAGGATGATAAATTTAATTCTAAAGAAAAAAATGTGTGAAATTTTTTAAAGAAACATGATTTATTTTTTTTACAAACTATAAAAATTAATTTAATAAATACAATAAAAGAGTAAAAATATGAATAGTATGAAACTTTAAAAAAATATAGTTGAAATTTACAAAATTTTAATAAGTTTGGTGTAGAATGTAAATTATAGTTATGAATAAGCTGATGTATTGGATGTAATAGTAAAATTATTTTACTGAGTGATTCAGTAATCTTTGACATTTTTGCCTAGCTTATTTAAAATAATACATATTTTTGAAGTCATTGCAAAAGGAATTGTTTATTGAATGAATTGTAGAGCAGTTATGAGCAATCTGTGGCACATAATGTCCTAACATGAAGCCCCTGGTTTCATCATCGATTTTATTTTTGTTTTTGCCCAGTGCTATTAGGCAACCCTAATTAAGCTGATATTTGAACATTTGAACTAAATTAGCATAAGATAAGAATAAACTATATATTACTAGTTTGCATATGATTAGCATATATTGTTTTAGTATTTAGTATACGGCAATTAACAGAGTATCTTAGTGTTCAGCATGCTTAAAGCCTGCATCTTTACAAGAAAAAAATGTTTGCAGCTCGTTTTAAGCCTACAAAATTCACTTACGATGTGCGATCAGAAAAGTTTGCTCATCACTGTTCTAGAGGATGTGATATTTTGGGTATGTTCATAAAATCGAACAAGTTAAACGCATTAGTAACGAATTGTTCGAAAAGTAATACAGTAGAGCGTCGTTTATCCGAATCAATTGGGGACTGGGGTGGTTCGGATAACTTATTTTTTGGATAACGAATTGTGTATGAAAAAATTTATTAATTTATCCCATGTTGAAATTTCTCTCCATTGCGTGTCGCTTCGCGTTGAATTTTCGTCAATGTTAAGCCTAACAAAGACTATTGTATCATTAAAAATTATTTTTTTATTTTGTACAAACAAAATAAATTTATTGAAAAATATAAAAATAACAAAAATTATACTTCAGAAGTTAATTTAGTATCAAAAATGTAAAATATTTGAGTAGCCCGAGAAATAGCTGAAGATTGCAGCGCCACAGCACTAGCGAAAATTTAAATTTGCCGACTGGAATGCTTTCAGATAACGGATGTTTCGGATAACCAGCTTTTGGATAAACGACGCTGTACTGTAGTCTCACTCAGTGCACATGCTCTGTGGTGATGACGTTTCAAACGAAACTCTAACAAAGTTCATGAAGGAAAGAGTTAGTTAACTTCATTAAGAAAATGGTGCCCGATGATATAGATGTTTCTAAATCTACTCGAATGTTTAAACTGTGAATTAAAAGGTGAAATGATAGAAATAACTGTCCACCCGTAGCAATCTAAGAAAAATGTTTCAGATAAGGCTGCACTAGCAACATTCATATCTTCGATTTTAGAAATAGCCATTTAGTTAGAAACAAATCAGTTGAAAAGTCTAACAAAATAAGAATAACGATGATGTCATTCTCGTTTAACTTGTTTGACTTTACAAACGTGCCCT
The DNA here is from genome assembly GCF_000671375.1 of Centruroides sculpturatus. Classification (NCBI taxonomy): domain Eukaryota; kingdom Metazoa; phylum Arthropoda; class Arachnida; order Scorpiones; family Buthidae; genus Centruroides; species Centruroides sculpturatus. The sequence continues at coordinate 172,623 of NW_019385757.1, forward strand.
TTATATGTAGTATTCTAATCTAACATATTTAAAAATGGTTATTTACCAGTTGTTAAAAAATTTTTTTGTCATTTCAGAACATTTCGATGGGCATTAACAGCTGGTGGAACAGTACCAATTGAACATGGTCTGGAACACCCTAATTTACCAGGTAATTATAAAGTTTTAATTTTTATATAAAATATTTTGTAAAATGAAACAATGTATTAATAATTAGATGAACTTTTCTATTTATTATAATGATATAAAATTTTATCAAAGATTTTTTGACAGTGGTGTCGTATTATTACTGTAATCATCAATAAGAAAAATGCATTTAGATTGTTTGAAAGAAATTTATATATAAATTTAGCATTCTTGAATTTAATAGTCTAATTGTAAATCTATGTAATAAATTTTTTTTCATTTGCAATGGAATAGAAATTTATAATTTGTTAAATAATTTGAACAAGTTTTCATATTGGTAGTTCCAACAAATAATAGAGGTTATTGAATAAATTTAAAATGACAAATACAAACAAGAAAGTTTGTTTACATTTTCATTAAATGAACTTTTAGTAGTTAATGTGTGTATAGGTTCATGTTATTTTAAAATGGTAAAGTATATTGAAAGAAAATTATATTAGATTACATTTGAAGAAAATATTTGTTTAATAATAATTGTATTGGTTTATGTCTGCAAAGTTTAACATTTATTTTCCAACATAGAAACAGTATTACTGTTTATAAAAAAAATTCAACACAATAATTGTAAAGGATTACAAGAATATTCATATTTCTGGGAGTTCAGAAAATGCAAACACATTTATACCTGATTGATTTTTAGGAGAGTTACATTTTAACATTTTTAATAAATAAATATATTGAATATTTAGACATTTCAAATTTAATATATACAGATAGTACTCATGTAATATAGAATTTTGGCAGTGCAGTTTTTACACCAACACAGAGTTGTGGCAAATTTCACATAGTGCACATTGTATTTCTGAACTTTTGTGTAGAAAAAAAACCTTGTTTGATTAATATTTTTTTAAAAAATGTTTATTATTTTGTGAATATGCTGTTGATTTGCTAACTGTTAAAAGAGAAGAATTTCAGCACTTTCTTCATTTTGTGATATCCTTGTGTTAGGTTTTGGGTTTTGAACTTGTGCTTGTTTCACATTTTATTTGACCCATTGAATTAAGTTGCACCAATAGGAAAGTACTTGGAAGCTTTAGAATAATTAATTTTAAAATAAAAAGACACAAGAGACTATTAAAATATTTACATATATAAATATAAGGCTAAAAAATTATCTTGTGTGAGAAAAACAAGATTTGTGTAATGTAAACTTCTTTTATTTTTATTGCCTAAACAAAAAGATAAAGCATTTATATTTTGGTGCAAGACTGTAACCTTCTGAGCTTTTTCAGTCATTCCAAATTCTTAGAACATGAGTTATTTGTGTCTGCTTTGTTTGTGTTAATAAGAATTCTTGCTGCCAAAGAGTGTATTTGGCTGGAATTACAATTATAATAGGAGTATTTTGAGTACCATAAATAATTAGCTATTTAATACTTGATTTTGTTAGCTGTTATTGATTAAGTTGAATTTATAATCCAATAATTTTTATTCATTAAATAAAAATGTGTAATATTTATTTCTAAATTTACAATAATAGTATATATTTAATTTGAATAGATGGCACAGGAGAATTTCTTGATGCTTGGTTAATGTTATTAGAAAAAATGGTCAATCCAAAAACAGTTCTTGAATCTCCTCATACATTACCAACTAAGTCTAATCAAGTTGGATTTGTAAATTTCAATCCTGTTCATTATCTAATTAGAACACATAAGGCAAGTAAATTTTAAAATTTCTATTTATAATAGTACTTAAATGTTAAAATAATTTTTATTTTTTGTTTAGTTGGCTTTTGAAGCAATAATGCATTTATGGGATAGAAAACCACTGAAAATGTATGGAGATAGGATGTCTGAATCAATGCTAGCTATTCTTTGTCATTTACTTAGAGGCGAGGCTGTAATAAAGGTAAAATTCAAATATCTGAAAATGTTGAATATTTGTTTAGCATTTACATAAGATATATTTAAGAAGTAATTTAAAATTTCTGTTGAATAATATTAATTGAATTTACTTTTAAAATAAAATATTAAATTTAATATTTACATTAAAAATAATTATGGGCTATGACAATATTTCTGATATTAGTTTTTGTAGAAAACGTCTTGTTTTCTGTTGTTTCTCAATAGGAATAGTATGAAATCTAATTTAAAATATATTGACTATTAATGATATTGATATAAATAATAATGATTTTTAAGTATTTGGATGATGAACAAAAATTTACAAAAATATATTTAGAGTGAATAAAATTACATTAGGATTTTGTTCTTTAAGGTACAAAAATGTTATTTTTCCTTCTTTTCTTTTTTATCAAATTTTATCTTGCAAGATGACATACCTCTGATTATTGTAATTGTTCTCATATCATTTAGGAAATTAAGATTGACAGAAATCAATATAAAAAAAAAATTACTACTATTAAAATTTTGATTTATCAGTGTAAATTGAATATTTATGTTTGCATAAATTTAACTAAATTTTTATATAATTTGATTATTTTAAAGTATTTACACTTCATGTAACAAGAATATTAGTTTTTTGAATGGTATTAATAGTGAACAAAGCAATTACTTTCTGAAGAGTCTTGACTCTTGCAACATAAAAACAGATACAGAAAAGATTAGGGATGGACTAAATAGGGATTTTTGGCCAAATACTGAACAATTATTTAGACATTACTGTTGTCAAATATACTTGTCTTTCTGACTACTAAATATCAACTAATTTTTTAAGCCTTAGAATAAGGCATAGGGCAGTGTCTTCTATTCAATAATAAAGATTGTGTGTTTTCATTACATAATTTTTTTTAAAAGTAAAAAAATATAATAGTTGCTATTTCAATCCATTGTTATTCAGCAGTACCACAAAATAGTGCATTTACTAATTATACAGTATGCTCAGTGAAAGCTATGTGATTATGGACAACCCAACAAAATTGCTTACTCCTTATATATACAGAAGCATTAATGTTTTTTTCATGCAATTTATTTTTGTTGAATTGTGGTTATTAATAAATATTGGCTCCAGAGCACTTATCTATATATATAAAAATGAATGTATGTCTGTCTGTGTGTCTGTCTTATGTCCTTCGTGCATTACCACACCGTTTATCCGATTGCCGTGAAACTTTGGGAAGTTGTTTAATATACTCCGGCTAAGGTTTGTGGCATAGTACGATTGCCATAAAACTTTGGAAAGTTTTTTAATACACTCCTGCGAAGGTTTTTGGCATAGTACATTTATCCTACGATAGATGGCGCGCGTTTACACGAGCNGTGGTGGATCTTTTCTCTTGCTATCCTATTGTAAGCTTGACAAACCTCATTATTTAAATTAATTTTAATCTATTATTTATGTAGATTGTCTTCGATGAATTTAAAAGAGCCGTAGGAGTTACTTTCGATCGTTTCAATCAAACATATTTTGTCAAAGCCAGGAAAGAGATAATAATATCAGCAGGTACTATAAATTCACCTCAGTTGCTAATGCTTTCGGGTATCGGACCTAAAGAAGATTTACAACGTTTACGGGTAATTACAGTACTTTAAATTAATTAACCTTTCAAATGGCATGATGAAAATTATATTATTTTGATAGATTCCAGTTATTTCAAATCTTCCAGTGGGTTTAAATCTACAAGATCATATCTTCCCATTAGGACTGGATTTCTTAATTAATAAACCGATTTCAGCGGTTCTTCAACGATTTTTCACTCCAAAGGCGCTGCTACAATATTATATTGCAGGGAGAGGTACTGTACGATAAATTCTTAAATCATATTATTTTCAAACAGTAATAATAAAACTGAAATAATCATTTTTTCAACAGGGATTTTGACACTTTCTATCGGAATAGAAGGTATAGGATTCATAAACACTAAGTACGCAAATCCAGCCGATGATTACCCTGATATTCAGTATCATTTTTTATCTGGAGGAATGGCTTCTGATGGAGGAAAACTATTTTTTCCTGCAGCAGGATTGAAAAGAGAGGTCAATAAATATTTATTCATTTAATGCATAATAAATAATACGATTTATAAAATGATAATATATAAGTTTGTTTTTCAGATATATGATTTATATTATAGTCCATTCGAATATGACGATGCATTTTCTATATTTCCTGTTTTGATTCATCCCAAAAGTCGTGGATACGTTAAATTAAGAAGTGCCAATCCTTACGAACATCCAATTATTCAACCAAATTACCTATCTCATCCCGAGGATATTTTAAGAATTGTTGATGGTAAAAACTTATAATAAATTATATATTTTATAAACTATTAAAGTAATTTTCACTACATTGAACACATCATTGATGCTAAAATATTTTTCTTAAAAAATTGAAATCTTCCTGATTTATAAATAAGCGTATTGCAATTATTTTTATTATTAATTTTATCTTATTCTGAAAATTAACCAAGCAGTACAATTAATATAAATTTTCAGTTTAGAAATTTATCCTGTATTATATAACAAAACCTCACTTATGTGCCCTTCGATGTATACAGTTTCTGGCTGTATAAGGGCGATGGTATTAAGTATCTATTGGGGAAGTGGGGCAAATAGACACGTCCTAATGTTTTCTAGATTTTTCGAAATTAAAAGTAGCAAAACTGAGTTTAGTTCAGTAAGATATCAGGGTCATATCACACCTAGAGTGGTGTAAAAATGAAATTTTATCGGTGTCGCTGTAACGGACGAAAATCTCCTCCCTATTTGAAACTGGAGAAGTTGTAGACGGAAAAGAATAGCGACTGTGTAGAAGTTGACAATCTGTCGAGAAGATAGACGAAGATAATTTGTTCTAACGAAGTATCAGTTGTTCTGGGATGTCGAGAAGAAGGGAAGAGCGAGTCGGTGTTTCTCGCTCATCAGAAAAGAGCGAAGACAAAAGACTTATAAACTCCAAAATAGAAGAAACCTTAGAGTACAAACCACGAATAGATAGTAATCACAGATTAATACTTTCATTAGCCGTAATAGTCGTCAAATTCAGTTGAAGTGTGACAGTCAGTGATAGAAACTGACGAAATGTTCAGTAATAGGTCAGGTAAGAGGTATATACAAAGAATTACAATAATTGCGTGCCTTGCAGATATGTGTATAAGCCGCATTCAAAAAAAAATACAGTAGGCCTATATGATTATGGTAACGATTTTATTTTGCTTTGTAAAATAGCATATTGAATATTTTAATATTTAATTTTTTTATCTGTTAATTTAATTCGTGAATATAAGCCTACCCCTAAAGTAAGTCCCAGTTAAACTCAGCCAGATGGTCATATTTAATACATCTATCAAAACATTTGAATATTAAAATACATTTATTTGCCATTTAATTTTTTTATCTGTTAGTATAATTCGTGAATATAAGCCTACCCCTAAAGTAAGTCCCAGTTAAACTCAGCCAGATGGTCATATTTAATACATCTATCGCAATCCACAATGGATCTATTGAATTATAAAATAATAATAATATATAATTAAATATAAATATTATTATTGACATTAATATTTCACTATAATTTATATTATGATTTACTTTAAGTATTTGCAAATACTTAACTGTAATTTAAGTTTTGGATGAGACATCCTCTGAAAATGACCTAATGCGTCTTTTGGAGCAAAAATTAATATAAGACGTGGTCTTATATTCACACAATATTGACTTAATGTTGATAAATATTAGTGATTAACGAAAATATGAACAAGCATTTTAAATTAAGTTCATGACACTGTATGATGACTAAGTCAAATACAGTAGAGCGTCAATTATCTGAAAGAATTCCAGTCACCAAATTTAAATTTTCACCAGTGCTATGGCGCTGCAATCTTTAGCTAGTCTTGGGCTACTCAAATATTTCACATTTTTGATACTAAATTAACTTCTGAAGTATAATTTTCAATGTATTTATTTTGTTTGTACAAAATAAAAAAATAATTTTTAACGATACACTCGTCTTCGTTAGGGTGCGACTATGCAGACGCGAATTTAGTAGCGAGCGAGAGGTTGCGAGCACTATAGTTCTCACAAAGGAAAACCATGCACAAGCGAGAAGTGAGAAATATCGCTAGCAAGAGTGAATTTCTGGTTCTCGCACATAGCTGACAGGTTTTGATATTTATCGCGTCTCGCCTCTTCTCGCCACATATTCTTGCTTGCTCGCATCTGCATAGTTGCACCATTAGGCTTAACATCGACGAAAATTCAACACAAAGCAACATGCAACGGAGAAAAATTCCAACATGGGATAGGTTAATATATTTTTTCGTACATAATCGGTTATCCGAAATATCAATTTTCCGAACAACCCCAGTCCCCAATTGATTTGGATAATCAACGCTCTACTGTATAAAGAACAGTTTTTCCCATCAGTTTATTTCTTTTGAAACTGGTTACTAAATACAGTGTGTAAAACTTTTAAATGGATGTTAAAGCTTCATTTGTTGTTACGAGGCAAGAAAAAAAGAACTTCAAAACTGTGTCAAAAGTTTCAATAGAAAATTTTATTTCTATGTTACAGTAGAGCATTGATTATCCAAAACAATTCAGGACTGGGGTTGTTTGGATAACTGATTTTTTGGATAACTGATCATTTACAAAAAAATATATTAAACACAAAACTGTACTGTATATAATTTGTATCGCACGTCTTACAAATACATACCTTACATAATTAATATGTTAAACTAGGCCTACAGTTCAGTTTGGCAGAGAGGGAAAGAGTGCTGCAATGCCACAGCCCAGGTGGAAATTTAAATTTTCCGACTGAAACACCTTAGGTTAACTGATGTTTTGATTGATTGGTATTCGGATAATCGATGCTCTACTGTATTAAAATGTTTCTTTTGAGAGTGATGATTTAAAAATTAAAATAATATGATTATAACTACAGTATATGGCTTCACTAAAAATTTATTATGATCACATACCATATTCTGTTGCTATTATAAAAAAAGCTTATTATATTTTAATTATACTGAATTTACATTTATTTCATATATTTTTCTAAATGATCAACAGGCTTCAAATTGTTTTTTTTTTTTCAGTCCAGATTTAAAACATCTTTAGACTCAACAACTTGAGCTATAAAGTAAATTATACTTGCCAGTAAAATAGCTGAACTTTAAATGTTTTCCTGAAACTGTTTTATTAACAGAAATAGTTAAGAATTGAAATATCACAAGAATAATATTTTATAATTACAGTCCATTTCAAAAATATAAACACACCCAACTTTTTTCAATAACAAAAACATTAACAATAGTAATGTAAACAATATACTAATATAATAAATACAATTTTATCACCAATTATGTACAGGGTTCCTAGGCATCTGGAAAGTCAGAGATTTTCATTAGTGTTTGAAAATAGTCATGGAAAGTCAGGAAATTTGTCTCCTTGGTTACCTTGTTGATTTTTGTGCTGTCAGTATGCAAGGCAGCAAACAGTAATACAACCTATGAAAAGGAGTGCAGAATAATTTCAGGATTCAAAATTTCTCCCAAGTGTGTACAAAATTTTCCCAAAAATTTATAAATACAAACAAATGATAAAATTTAAGTTAAATTGTATTTGTTATTTTTTATTTTGCATAACAAAACATTTTTTGATTTTTTTCCCCCTGTTTATTAATATTTTATAAAGTTCAGGAAATCTTAAGGGATAAATTTAATAAATATATACTTTCATACATGGATTATACAGGATTTGTTAATGAACAATAAATAAATAAATGATTTTTTTTCTTCTTTTCAAAGCCATGTAGATTTATGGTTATGGATTAATAACAGAGTAAACTACTTTAATTTAATAAAACATTTTATTTTTAGTTTTAATAATTTGGCAATTATAAAAAAGTTGGAGAAGAATAGCATATGTGCATAGTAAGTCAAATGCTGTTTTATTTTGTCATGTGCCATACTGTAAGGGATATGAGGGTTAAGGAATTTGTACGGAGTTGGTCAGAGAAAGTCATGGAATTTAAAATCCTGAGAAGGAACCCTGTATGTAAAAATATAACATTTTTTTTGTAAATTTTTAAAAAAGAGCATAATAAATTTCAGTAGTTATAAAATTATTTTTTTCAATATCTTAAAAGATGATATTTGACACACTCAAATCAAATAAGAAAAACAAAACACAAAAAGCACTTAGAAGAAAATAATTGAATTTTATATTTTAGTCAGAATTTTTATCATCATTTTAGTAGAACAGAGATAATGTAATTATTTGATATTTCTCTGCATAGGTAAAAATGCATATGGGGATTATTATACAAAAGAAAGTTTTAGCTATCTGTTATTTATAAATGTATAATTAAAATGATGTGAACACATCAAATTTATAAAACTGATAATGAATCTTGTGCAAAAATGATGTAATAGAAAAATCTGTTATTTGCTAGGGTCTGAATGTGGATTGGGATATGTCAGAAGAGGATCAGATGTTAAGGGCAATTGCTATGTCTTTGGGAGAAAATGTTCTTGTTTCTACAAGTCAGGTAATATTTTATTAATACTTTTATCTATATGTTAAGATTGATATGTTTCAAGTTTTCTAAAAAAGTTCATGTGCAAAAAATGTATGAACTTGAAGTACGTGTAAGAAAAATTTCAGCAAATATTTGCTTAACTTTCATAGCAATATTTAAAATTTTGGTGGTGCTATCTGTTATGATATTTTATTTAAATAAGTTTTTATATTTATAATTATAAAATGGCAAAAAGCTTAATTTTGAGGGTAGAGATGAATTTTATAAGAAAAAGTAAATGCTAATGAGTAAAATTTTCTGACTTCTCAAGATATGACACACGATCCCCTTTATCTCCCCATTGTCAATCTTTAACCACCAAAATTTAATAGCATCAATCCTCTAATGTCCAAATCTCTCTGCAAAATTTCAGAACTTTTTTGACAAAAAGCACAGTAGTTATTAAGCATCAAAAGACAATGAACAAAATCATGCCCCTCCCACACACACACTCATACTCTGACATCCAGACACATAGGAAAAACCAAACAAGATTTCTCTCATGTAGCAAGGCAATCACAAGCACAGATCTTAGTGTCTTTATAGGTGTAGTCTTATGTTAAATTTATAAAGAAAACCTTATTTTGCTTGAACACTTAATAAAATTAATTTTCTTTAACTCTTTCTTTAAATTTTATATAAATTTCACTGATTTTATTAAAAATGAGTATTTTAATTGTAATTTATTTTTGAATCCCAAATTACTGTTTTATACTTAAAATCAGTAATTCATATTTAACTAGTGAAAAAATTTAGTTAAAATTTATTATACTAATAGCAAATTTCATCTATATTCTTAAAATATATATACTGTAGTAAAGCGTATCATACTTAGTAATGAAGAAAATTGTAATTAATTAATCAATAGGAAGATGCAGCTGCTGGTAAAACTGAAGAAGTTAAAGAACAAGAGAAAGATCAGCAGCAAATGACACAGCATTTGCAAGAAGAAGAACCATTAGCAACTATTGTCATAGATCATTTTACTGAACATATGCTACCTGGTTGTTTGAGATTACTTGATATACTTCCAGATACTGTATACAGAGCTTGTGATCTTATTGTTGCTGTAGTAGTAAGAAATGGTGAAGCTTGGCGTGAGAGAATGCTGCTGCAGTTATTACAAGAGGTTTGTTTTATAAAATAAAAAAATTAAAGACATAACAGTTGATAATATTTTACATATTTATGTATTTAATAGATTATAGAAAATGTTAATGCTTTGCTTAAAGCAGCAGCACCAATGACAACCTCTGATACACGTTCACTTGAAGAATGGAGCTGTCAACTAGCATCTCTTCCAGAAGCAAATAAAGCAGCTGTACGAATACATCTATTTACATTATTGTTTGAGGTAAGTTGTTCAGTTAAATAAAATATGAATATTATTTTTGTTTAAAATAGCACATTAATTCTAACACAGTACTAATACATTGTGTTAAGATGTGCGCACAGGTGGCAAAATTAAAGTCACTTTGAATGTCTATAATATATTCAACCAATCACCCAGCTTAATTGTTGAGGTGAAAAGAGAGGATTGGTGACATCAGTTGTTGACATTTAATGTCTCTCTAATTTTGTTGTCCATATATATTTGCTTTTAGAGGTAATATGATTGATCTTATTTTTACAATTTCTTTAATTATGGATATTTTTCAGTGTTTTTAATCCGGCAGTAGTCATATGACTTCTGTAAGAAATCAAGCACTTACTTTGAAAGTTATATATAATGTAAAAGTCAGAATTTCTGAAAATTTTTTTTACTACTAAAAATAAAATTACTATGCTCTTTCATTAAAATTTTTTGCATTAGTTTTATCATTTTCTATAAAAACAAGTGTTTCTCACAAGCCATGTGATGTAACTCATTATAATGTTTTTCTTGTTATTTTAGTGCATTGTGCTTAACAATAGATAAGTATTTTGTGTCACTATGTTTAATGTAGTGAAGCAACAACGCCTAGCAGCACTTGTTAATAAGAAATTTTTAACTTTTTTTAAAACAGTACACTCAAATTTTTTGATAACATTTTAAACAAAAGTAATTTTTTAATATCAGTTTTCTATTTATCATTTGTTGTGTGATTGTAGCAAGATAGATGAACCCAGAAGGAAGTGCAACATTACATTTTCAATTGTAACTTGATATGGTTTGTTGATTTAACTTAAAGATTAAAGGGAATATGTATATTTATTTTCTTTTTAATGTTGTCTCTCTAAATGTAGAGAATTACCCCATGTAACTGGAAAAATGAATCATAATACAAAATCACATCTGGTTGTGTATCTTTTTGTATGTAAAATATACATACAAATACACGAATGAAATTAAATCATTAAGTTACTGACTGTACATTAATGTGTTTTGTTCAATAAAATAAAATTTTTATTTTATTAACCTATTTTGTGTTATTCCTGCGATATCTCAATCTGAAAAAAAGAACCAGACTGTTGCACCTGAGATATCTCATTCCTGCATTGGAACATTTTTTTAACACTAGATGTTGCTACTTGTCATAATTATTATATTAAAACTATCTTCCAAGATATGGTTTTTTGTTTTTACATTTTATAATATGTTTTTTGTTTGGGCAAAATAAAAAATAATTTGGAAAATACAATATCTACAATTATTTTTTTTTAAACATGTAATTTTCATTATGCTTAAAATTGAAAAAAATTTAATGTAGAGCGACATGCATTGGACAAAAATTTCAATATGGGCTAGGTTAACAAGAAGGATTTTGATGAAATAATAGGAATAGTTATCATAAACAACAAAAACCTGAAATAATTTTAATGGATATCTTGCTATCATAATATGTAATTTTTATGTAATTTGAATAATTATTGTGAATGTAAATACACATAAATTGTGTATATATTGTATTTTGTGAAATGATTATCATGTCGCATATAAATGGGGGAGACCAGTTTGCCAGTTAAACTGCCACTAAAATATAAAATTAATAAGATCAAACAACTAGTTCTTAATTAAACATTAAAGAAAACATATTTCCAACTACAATAAAATATTATTTGTAAGTTGACTGACTTGTAAACAAAAACTTTCCTGATTTTAAGACAAAACAATCATCTATTGGTGGTGGTGGTGGTGATGATGGTAGTAGTAGTAGTAGTAGTAGTAGTAGTAGTAGTAGTAGTTACTCTGACCTTAAAAATAACACCTTCCTCTCAAATTTTACACAAAATGGATGTTAATAGGTGTAGCCAGGTAACTTATAGTATGTTTCTTAAATTTAATACGTTTGTTTTTGTGTTTTTGAATGAAACAACAATAAAATACACATTTAAAAAAAGCATTTTTGGAATTCCGTAAGTATTTTACATCATTAGAAAGAAGACAGAATGAAGAAATTGAACATATAATCATTTGATGTAATGCTGAGTTTCATAGTCACAATAAAAACTCATTTGTTTTTATGTGACGTAACTCATTCATTTTTTTAACATCCCACTTAAACTGTCATGTCAGCATTCTCCAGGATAAACCAGTTTGCTGGTTTTTACCATATGGAAATATCCAATATCATGGTCTCCCCTGGATAGACTGACATGCTGGACAATCCTTGAAAATACATTAAATACAAATTACTGTAAGTTTTAATTAATACTTTAAAAAACTTTAATTTTGCTACAATTTTTAATTTACTTTTTCTGTAGGAGATGAAGATGCCATGTGCGACATTAGCTGAAAAAAATGGATTGGTTGATTTATTAGTTCAACTCTTAGATGCAGCACAACATTCATTAACTTTGGTGAAAGAATCGCCAACTCCAAAGTATGTATCTGTTTGCTTGAATTTGCATTGTATGAAAATTAATGGTTTTTAAAATAAATGAAAAATCAATGAAAAAAGTTAATTTATAGAATTATAAGGACCTTTTTTTTTATTTTAATTTATAAAATACAGCAAGTTCTCGTTTGATTATGATAAGTTCTCAGAAACTGATGTTAAGTGAAATGATATATAGCAAAACCAAGTTTACTATAGGCTAATAACTGATATAAACAAGGTTTACAGTCTGTTTCAAAATTATAAACACACCCAACTTTATTCAATAACAAAAACATTAACAATAGTAATGTATTTATTATATTAGTATATTGTTTACAACATCAATTTAAACGTTTTCTGAAATGTTTAGAGCAATCTGACAATTACAAAAAAAAGTATCACAGATTTTCAATTTTTGATTGTTTAAAAAGTATAAAAACACAGGTGCATAAAATAATTGTGATGTCTCAATATTTTGTAGGTCCACCATTTGATTTAATTAATTCAAATACTCTATCAGGCATACATTTACTAGTTTTTCACGTTCTTATTTAATAATTTCCCACCAATCCACGATAACTAATTTCAGTTCATTTACAGTATTGTATTGTCTGTTTTTGCCATAAACAAGATGACTCATAATGCCCCAAACATTCTCTATCAGGTTCATATCCAGGGCTCCATGATGGCCAATCGATTTATATTAATTTCTTTTTCAGTAAACCAATTTTTAGTTGACTTTGATGCAAGAATGGCAGCATTATTCTGCTGAAATTGGCAGTTTTCTTCCCCAATAAGTGATCCAATAGTTATTAAATTTTGATATAATGGTTCTTGATACTTCATTCATTCTACCTTCTATAAATACAATGTCTGTTTTACCCCACATTCAAATCCTGCCCACATTATCACAGAGCCCTTACCTTGCTGTCTGCTCATTCTGACTTGTATCAAATCATGCCACTAGCGACTATAACCATCAGCTCCATCCAAATTTCATTTTTTTCATCTGATAAGACTATTTGTTTCTACTGCTCTTTCCATGTCATCTTGTCTTTGGCCCACTTTAATCTAGCTGTTTTGTGCAATTGTGTTAATTTCAGTTTGGCAGCCATTTTTGTAAATTTGGTAATTTTATGATTATGCATATACAGTCGACCACCCCTATAAAACTGTTGATAATTCCATTTTATATGAATTCCATGTTGTACGAGTCACGTAGATTTTACAAATATGTGAGCCGTTCACAGTCCGGCACACATATTTGTAAAATCTAAGTGACTCGTACAACATGAAATTCATATAAAACAGAATTATCAACAATGTTATAGGAGGGTCGACTGTATCTCCATACAGTTGCTGGAGAAACTGCAGTTGGCAATGTTGATGCTGCTTCTCTGACAGACAACTTGTTGACCGTCAGTATTCAAAAAACTTCTCTCATTTCTAGGTGTACAGAGTTTAAGCCTTCCACGTTGATTATTTCTGCCATAATTTTCACCCTGAGTTAATACACTTCTCACAGCATGTGTAGATCAATTCACAGCTGCCAAAATTTGTCTTAGTGATTGTCCCGCTCCTTTTAGTTAGTAAATTTGATGTATTTCCAACTTTGTTAGTGTTTTTCCATGAGGTATTGTTTTAAATCACAAAAAACTGTTTAAAATTAGCATTACTTTTTGTAATAATGAATGTTGATATCTTCTGATGACAAGTAATTAAACAAATAATTAATAAAAAAATTATCGTATTAATTTTATGCACCTGTGTTTTTATACTTTTGAATCAATCAAAAATTGAAAATAACTTGTCTTTCTGACTACTAAATATCAACTAATTCTTTACTCCTCTGTATAAGTGTTTAGATTGTTTGAAAGAAATTTATATATAAATTTAGCATTCTTGAATTTAATAGTCTAATTGTAAATCTATGTAATAAATTTTTTTCATTTGCAATGGAATAGAAATTTATAATTTGTTAAATAATTTGAACAAGTTTTCATATTGGTAGTTCCAACAAATAATAGAGGTTATTGAATAAATTTAAAATGACAAATACAAACAAGAAAGTTTGTTTACATTTTCATTAAATGAACTTTTAGTAGTTAATGTGTGTATAGGTTCATGTTATTTTAAAATGGTAAAGTATATTGAATGAAAATTATATTAGATTACATTTGAAGAAAATATTTGTTTAATAATAATTGTATTGGTTTATGTCTGCAAAGTTTAACATTTATTTTCCAACATAGAAACAGTATTACTGTTTATAAAAAAAATTCAACACAATAATTGTAAAGGATTACAAGAATATTCATATTTCTGGGAGTTCAGAAAATGCAAACACATTTATACCTGATTGATTTTTAGGAGAGTTACATTTTAACATTTTTAATAAATAAATATATTGAATATTTAGACATTTCAAATTTAATATATACAGATAGTACTCATGTAATATAGAATTTTGGCAGTGCAGTTTTTACACCAACACAGAGTTGTGGCAAATTTCACATAGTGCACATTGTATTTCTGAACTTTTGTGTAGAAAAAAAACCTTGTTTGATTAATATTTTTTTAAAAAATGTTTATTATTTTGTGAATATGCTGTTGATTTGCTAACTGTTAAAAGAGAAGAATTTCAGCACTTTCTTCATTTTGTGATATCCTTGTGTTAGGTTTTGGGTTTTGAACTTGTGCTTGTTTCACATTTTATTTGACCCATTGAATTAAGTTGCACCAATAGGAAAGTACTTGGAAGCTTTAGAATAATTAATTTTAAAATAAAAAGACACAAGAGACTATTAAAATATTTACATATATAAATATAAGGCTAAAAAATTATCTTGTGTGAGAAAAACAAGATTTGTGTAATGTAAACTTCTTTTGTATAAAATATTTGAGTAGAGTGAAATTGTTGTTTATGACTGGAAAATTGACTCACTGAATTTTTTCAATTGCTTGCTGTTGAAAATGTTACACATTTAATTGCATATGGATCAAAATAATAAATCGGGAAATACACAAAATTTTGTTATCTTGTGTGTAACTTTGGGCTACTGAGAACATGGATTTTACAAGTTTTTTTTACATAGTTATCTGCAACCAACAGCAAGTTCTGAAAAATGCAATCAGTTTGTGAGTTATACTGTAAGTTTTTAATGAATTTTATTACGATATACTGTAGCACTGTTTTTTTTTCTGTGGGAATCAAAATGTGTTCTTATTTTACGTAACAGAACATACAAAGAAGTACCGTAGACAAATATCTAAATGAATAGATAGAGTATAAGCCTAATTCACTGTAATGTAGTGAAAAATTGTTAAATAAATTTGGAATTTTGAATGAAAAGTTATATTTTCATTTTTGCTTAAAGAAGTTGCAGACATAAGAATTTTTAAAAATTTGTCCCTTGAAAGACTTCTTAATTGAGTTCTGTATGTATTCAAAGCTAGATGAGATAAGTGATCTTGAAAGAATTTGAGGTATTTTACAAAATATGTTTTTAAATGTATGTAATTATGTTAACATCATAGTAAATTGACAAAATTGGCATTGTTCACAGGAAACGTGTTTCAAAATAAGTTTTTATTACTTCTGAACTTATCTATGAAGCAATAAAAGTTCTATAAATAATTATAAATGAAAAAAAAAAANAAATAATTTAAAAAGACAAATTACAATAAAACGGTTTATTATCCAACTATCAGAAATTTCACAACATGCCAAGGAAGAGAGGAAGGAGCAATTAAATAATCAAAATTATAAAGGATTAAAAATATATATATAAAAATGGGGAATATCTCACTTCTAACAATCTCTTCGAGTATGTGGGCTTGATTTGAAGAATCCATGCTTCTCACATGTACAACTGTGTGTGGCCAGCTCACGCATCGGAAAACCTTCTGATTTATTCGTGTATGCACCAGATAGAAAAACAAAACACATCGTGTATCCATAAGCACTCCAATAAATAAATAGAATTGAAACGACACTTTGAAATGCTTTTCCGATGAAAATGAATAATAATAAGTTTCAATAAAAATGATAAAATGTAAATTGAATTTTATCATAATGAGTTTGCTTGAGTTTCGTTTCTTCTGAGATTGCTGCAATGTGGGACGGTTAAGCTAGTTAGTTATATTTGTTTCAGAAAAGAGTAAGTAATATTTTTAAATATTGTCAATTTACTTTGTGTTTTATTTATTTATTTTTTTTGTCTTTTCTTCTCTCCACTTCTTTCTCTGCCCATGGTAAAATGAGTTCATTTGGCTGAATATTTCAGCTTTGAAGAATTATTTGGTTCAAATATTGGCCTGTGAATGTTGGTATTCAGTTGAATATTGGATACTTACTTTGTAGCTGACTATACCTGAATACCAAATAATGCCAAATACTTTGTTCACCACTAGAAAAGATAAGTTGTGATTGGGAAAGATTAATTATTAGTCAGAATGATTGAATTTATTGTGAGAGGTCACAATTCCTCATAACAGTTTAATTCTGTATCATTGTGATTGTTTCTTAATAAATGAATTATATTCCAAATTTTCGTGATGTGTATTTAGGAAAATACTAGATAAAAATTTTTGATGAAATGACCTGTCTTAGAACATCTTCAAATTAAATGTTGTTGTGAATGACTACAACTGTATTTTACATTAAAAAAATACATTGAGAATTACTTTCTGACTACTAAATATCAACTATCAAATTATTCAAAATTTTGTGATAGTTTTTCTAAAGAATTTGTTGATGATTAATAAAATGCTTTGAATTTGTTGGAAATAGTTTCAAATGTAATTGGAGAAAGTACTTAGATTCTTGTAATTAAAAATAAAATTTAAGAGAGCACATTACAGTTGTATTAATTTTACAAAGTATTATTTTTTGTGAAAATGTATTTGATTATATGAATTACAGTATTTATTTTATTAAATTTATAAAATTACTATAATAGTAACTAATTATAAAATTAATGTTTTTTTTTGTTAATTAAGGAGAAATTGGCAAAGGAAAAGGGTGACAATGGTAACAATGGTCGAGGGAAGAAAATACAAGAAACAGAAGATCAAGGAATAAATCAGGAACATCTACAACAATTAATGGATATGGGATTTGGAAGAGAAATGGTTACAGAAGCTTTACTACATACGTCATCTGTAGAACAAGCAACTGATTACTTATTAAGTCATCCAGCACCATTAGCTCGTGGAAATGTAGTATGTAACTTTATTTTTCTAAAATAAGGGTACAATTTTTTTGTAAATTATTTATATAATTTAAAAATTAGGTAATTAATATTTTAATAAAAATAGAAAAAGANAAGGTCGTCCGGATAAGGAAAAATCCGGATAATCGAAAATCCGGATAATAGAGGTCCAGATAATGGAGGTTCTACTGTAATTTTATAATTACATTTTTAATTATATGGAAGAATAGCAACAAGAAGCAAAATAATAGAAATGAGTATTTTTTTTCCTCCGTCAATTAATTGTTTCCATTTAAAACAAATAGGTAAATTTAGATGACTTTAAAATTTTTGCTTATTTTTTTCAGAGTGTGTGTGGGGTTAGTTGGAGTTCCTGTAGAACCAGATACACTTCATGCAGTAATGAGGTTGTGCTTACGTTTAACACGAAACCATGCATATGCTGTCACCTTTGCTGAAATGGGTGGACTTCGTTTGCTATTAAATTTGACCCAAGAGTCTGCCTTTACTGGGTTTACGTCTTTAGCTACTCTGTTAATTCGTCACATTCTTGAAGAACCAAACACTCTTCGTCACACTATGGAAAAGGTTTTTTCTGTTTAATTCTAAAATTAATATATGGTTTTAATAAAATTCTCAAAAATTTAGGTTTTATAAATTTGGGATCTTTTGAAACTTTTACATTGTAATGATTTCATAGAAAATAAGATATACTCAAAATTGTATTTTATATAAAATAATTGTTTTGTTTTTAGTCAAACACGTGATTCCAATTGATAATACACTCGGAATTCTGGTAATTATTTGAACGTATTAATCTGAACTACTAATTATTGATAGCTTTTGCAAAATATATTAGTGGCATCAGAAAATATAGTAGATATATTTAGAAAATGGAAAAATTCTAAAATGTTGTGGAAAAATTCTAAAAAGTTTAGTATAAAAAAATATCCGATATATTTAAGGTTGGTTTCATTTTCTTATCTATTCCAAAATGTTTATCTCAAAATATTGATGAAAGATTTCATTGGATCCCACAGATCTTTGAGAAACATGTCATTAGAAATGTAAATGATTACACCAAATATATATCTCTTCTGAAATAACTATTATAAATAAATGATAAATAATATATATTAAGTACAGTAAAAGCTTGATGAAATAGATTATCACAGGATTGAAGAAATTGGTCTGTTATGTTACAATGAAAGTCTTTTTTTTTTTTTAAGATTACTCATTATTATGGACTTTTTCATTATAACAAAGTTCATTACTATATAGTAGAATCATATTAGAATGGATTTTCATAATGGGCTTGTTGAAAATATCTGCAGTTCATAGATGTTTTCTCCAGGTCCAGATGCCAGTTAAATATTTTTTTTTCTTGTTTCAGCAAATATGTTACTGCTAATATAAGGGGATTCTATTGTACATGGTAATATCAACTCGTCCATTACTGTGTCAATATTGTGGACAAAATTTCAGTTGTAAAGTATATATGCCGTATTTTGGTTAAACTTATAAAAACAATTCCTTTATTCATTATTATTATTATTATTTTGAAATATTTTTAAGAATTGTTTTAAGAAAAGCTTGTTGTAGTTTTTCTTCTTGTTTTCCAAATGTCTGAAATTGTCTGCTTACTCAGTGCTTACTTTCTTTACTAATTTAACTTGCGGTTTTCCATTTTCAAGCTGACAAATTATATCTATTTTTTCTGTTAAATATAATATTTTTTATTTTCTTTAATGATCCAAAGCTTTGCTTTACAAAAGAAATTGAAGACTCATTGCTCAGAGAAAATGAAACCAAAAACTTTAACAAAACTACTCAATCAAAAAACAAAAACTAAATGTAATGTGAAAATCTATACTGAAAAAAACAATTAAAAATACTTAGGGTTTGTATTTATTTTTTGCAAATAAAGTAAATAAAATTATGATTATGATGAAATAAAATGCCTAAAAAGTCTGTAATGATGGAAGAATGGTAATCTGAGGGACCTGAAAAATAGTCAGTAGTAGTGGGAGTCTGTTAGTTTTATAATTTTTCTTTACTTTTAGCCAGAACATCATCAGATGTTTGTAATAATGTAAGGTCCATTATATCGGGGTTCATAATATCAAGCTTTTACTGTATATGGAAAATAAATAACATATCTGACTGTTCCTTTGTTTTTAAATTAAGAAGTGTGTCATTTTAAATGTTTAATCTTCAGATGATAATTTTTTTATTAAATATAATGTTTTTTCACTAATTCTTGAACAATTCATAAAGTCAGTAATAGCACAAGGAATCTTACAACAAATCTTTTTCTAGCTGTTATATTCACACTTCAGATTAAATGATGTCTAAGAAATGGATTATATTTTGAAAGGAAATAAATTTTTGTAACATTTGGGTTGTTGTTAAATTCAGTGCTGCAGTTCCAAAATGGCAGCTCTCAGTGCAATTGTTGGAATGTTTAGCAAATTATTTAATTTGAAAAATTTTAAAAGGAATTCATTTTTGCAATACAATGTCTTATTTAGGAAGCATAAACATGACGACGAAGTGATTGCTGGAATGGCAAGTTCTGTTGTGGTGCAACTGCGGAAAAAGCCAGGATACAAAACTGTTATGAGGAAATTATTCCTCGATACAGTGATCTGGATTTTAATTAAAGGTCACTTCAGACTTCAGCATGAAAGCATCAAATACCTTTGCCAGATTCTGAATTTAAAAGAAACAAAGAAAATTGGACAGTCATCCGTTATAGAGGTAATAAAAGAAAAGGTCGTCCTATTGTCTTTATGGATTTTAAGAAAATCAGGAATTCTTTAGAGGCATAGATGACCGTTTTGGACTAGATAAAGGACATGCTCACAGGTGGTTTATAGTGTTTTGTAAAGGTGTTTGTAAGTTAAAAGAAATTTTCATTAAATGGCCAGTTGATAAGGATGCCCAAGTGGTAAAAAAACTTTTCATCATTAAGGGGCAGAAACAGCTTTCCAAATGTCTTTGGATGTGTTAATGGAACATTAATACAAGTAACAGTTTGTCATCATGAAAAGCATGAATATTACAGCAGGAAGCAGTGCACTGCAGTCATACTTTAAGGGATTTGCAGAAGTGACAAAATGTTTACTGCAGTTTATGCTGCTGGTCAATATCTGCACATGATGCAAGGGTGTGGCGAAATAGTGAAGTAGGGATTGAGTTATCAAATAAAACTCTCCCACTCCCAGAGAACTGCCATTTACTTGGGGACTCAGCATACCCACTAGAGACATATTTGATGGTTCCTTACAAGGACAATGGACATCTGAATTCCAAACAGAAATATTTTAATAAAAGACTAAGTTCATCTCGCATAGTAATAGAACAAGCATGTGGTGATCTGTTTGGACGCTTTCAATGAACTGATTTTTTGTTCATAAGAAACAAGCAATACTTGACTAAAATTATTCTTACTGCTTGTGTTTTACATAATCTTTGTATTCTACAAAGTGATGTCAGTCCAGATGAGGATAAACATTTCACTCCTTTCCAGCTTCATCCAAGCCAACATTCAACTAATGCAGCAAATAATAAGAAGTATGCTGATTATCTTTATGGTGTCATGAGACTACAAAGTAGTAGTATAGGAGACAATTCACAAGAAAGTGATAATATAGTGTAAGGATACAATGATGAGGAGACTAGATGAAATTTATGTTTTTAATACAATAATATATTTGAAACTGGCTGATCAACCCAGCATGTATTAAACCAGCGTGTTAGAAATGTATTTATTAGCCTTTATTATCAGAAACTTTATTAAAATGTGTGTGTAAAATTATATAAATTTAAGATTTTATGTACAATTTTATCATTTTCTCGTTAGTTAGTTATATGAAATCATTTAATAAATGTTATTCTCACTAATACAATTCATTGACTTATACTAAAGTTAAATAATTTGGGGAAATGTAAAAATTGAGCAAAGATTAAAAATATCAAATGTAAATATTATTGTAAATAAAACAAATCAGCTGCAATGAATTCATATATTATTTTATTTTTCTGCAATTTTTTGTAATACATTTAGAAGAGAACTCATCATGTTCATTCTCTTCTCTTCACATTCTTTTTCTTGTTTCAAATGTTTTTCTTTGATCTCTTTAAATTTCTGCCAGTGCTGATCTTCTCTCTGATGATCCTCTTTCCTTTCTTGCTCTTGCTTACTGGCCCAAGCTTGAAACCACTCTGGTGGATCTTCTTTTTCTTTCTAAATTTACATGATTATGAAAAGATTTTATTGAAGGGTGATATACTGCTGTCACATCACGTTCAGAGTGGGCAGGCAGTCCTGACAAACTGCTTGAAGGTTTGCTGGGAGATGGGATCTGTTCCACGCATGGTTCAGAAGAAATGATATTTTCTTCTGGGGGATTGATGTCCACTCTAGATCAAAGTTCCTGGTCCAGTAACTTAAAGTATGGCCAGGTAATGGCATATTCCCCAGTGTGTTGTTTTGCCTTATCTCTATTTCTTTTATAAGTCATCTTTAGATTTCTCTGTTTCTTATCACAGTCACTGAGAGAAACAGTGTAACCATGATTTTCCATCTGTTTTGATATTGAATCCCATAATTTTGTTTTTTATGGGTTTTCTGAATTCATCATCCATATTTAATCGTGTTGTTATCAACAACTGTATGGAGGAATCAGTCTGAGAAGTCTTCTGCAACAATATGACAGAACAACTATTATTTATAGTATATTAGTATATACTGTACATGTATATACTGATGTATATCTTCAGATACATGTACATACCTGATTCTCCCTCCTCATGTGATTTCCTGACCAGTCTTACGGAATTAACATCAACATCTTCTGGTAAACTGATCTGTTCTCTCATTCCCCTCTCATATCCCTCTCATATATCAGTTCTTCAAAACACTGAGGAATGAAATCATGATCTGAAAACCATAAAAGAGTATGAACTTCTGCTGTTTGATAGGAACTAAACAAATGACTTGTCCTTTTTACTTTAAACTAGGCTATATAGCCAACTACTATTAACCTGTCCTACGTTGACCCCAAAAATTTTCGGGTTGACCTCATTGACCTGCGTGGGCGATCCCGAATATTTCTGTGTTTACATTGGAACATTTTTGATACTAGATGTCACTTTGTGTCATAATTTTTATATTAAAACAAACTTTTAAAATAAAATTTTTTTCGTTTTTAGATTATTCAATATACGAGGTCTGTTCAAAAAGTATCGGACCTTTTTTTTTCCGTGTAAACCGATGNTTGTGATGTCTCAATATTTTGTAGGTCCACCATTTGATTTAATTAATTCAAATACTCTATCAGGCATACATTTACTAGTTTTTCACGTTCTTATTTAATAATTTCCCACCAATCCACGATAACTAATTTCAGTTCATTTACAGTATTGTATTGTCTGTTTTTGCCATAAACAAGATGACTCATAATGCCCCAAACATTCTCTATCAGGTTCATATCCAGGGCTCCATGATGGCCAATCGATTTATATTAATTTCTTTTTCAGTAAACCAATTTTTAGTTGACTTTGATGCAAGAATGGCAGCATTATTCTGCTGAAATTGGCAGTTTTCTTCCCCAATAAGTGATCCAATAGTTATTAAATTTTGATATAATGGTTCTTGATACTTCATTCATTCTACCTTCTATAAATACAATGTCTGTTTTACCCCACATTCAAATCCTGCCCACATTATCACAGAGCCCTTACCTTGCTGTCTGCTCATTCTGACTTGTATCAAATCATGCCACTAGCGACTATAACCATCAGCTCCATCCAAATTTCATTTTTTTCATCTGATAAGACTATTTGTTTCTACTGCTCTTTCCATGTCATCTTGTCTTTGGCCCACTTTAATCTAGCTGTTTTGTGCAATTGTGTTAATTTCAGTTTGGCAGCCATTTTTGTAAATTTGGTAATTTTATGATTATGCATATACAGTCGACCACCCCTATAAAACTGTTGATAATTCCATTTTATATGAATTCCATGTTGTACGAGTCACGTAGATTTTACAAATATGTGAGCCGTTCACAGTCCGGCACACATATTTGTAAAATCTAAGTGACTCGTACAACATGAAATTCATATAAAACAGAATTATCAACAATGTTATAGGAGGGTCGACTGTATCTCCATACAGTTGCTGGAGAAACTGCAGTTGGCAATGTTGATGCTGCTTCTCTGACAGACAACTTGTTGACCGTCAGTATTCAAAAAACTTCTCTCATTTCTAGGTGTACAGAGTTTAAGCCTTCCACGTTGATTATTTCTGCCATAATTTTCACCCTGAGTTAATACACTTCTCACAGCATGTGTAGATCAATTCACAGCTGCCAAAATTTGTCTTAGTGATTGTCCCGCTCCTTTTAGTTAGTAAATTTGATGTATTTCCAACTTTGTTAGTGTTTTTCCATGAGGTATTGTTTTAAATCACAAAAAACTGTTTAAAATTAGCATTACTTTTTGTAATAATGAATGTTGATATCTTCTGATGACAAGTAATTAAACAAATAATTAATAAAAAAATTATCGTATTAATTTTATGCACCTGTGTTTTTATACTTTTGAATCAATCAAAAATTGAAAATCTGTGATACTTCTTTTTTGTAATTGTCAAATTGCTCTAAAATTTCAGAAAATGTTTAAATTAATGTAAACAATATACTAATATAATACACTGGTGTGCAAAAATCTTAAGGACAAAAGTAACGCTTGCATGTTTTGTCACTGCCAAGTAACATAGCTCGATGAAACTTAGCCCATACATAGAAAGAACTGCTACAGTATAGTGCAGAAGGTAACTGACAGAAATATGCAACGAGACAAACAGAAATGACACTTTTATTCAGTGACAATAATTACACTGAAGTCACCGTGATTTCTGATCGTCTCCCTGGACATTACAAAAAGGCAGGACATGATTCTTAGTAGGGTGTGTGATCACCACAGACGGCAATGCACGCTCTGCAACATTCTCCCATGCTGGCCACAAGGTTGGTAAGGAGTTTCTGTGGTAGGGCATTCCACTCCTCCACCAGTGTGGTTGACAACTGCTGGATGGTTGTTGGTGCATGTGGACATGTTGCAATAAATCTCCCCAACACATCCCACACGTGCTCGATGGGATTTAAGTTGGGGGGAATGGGCAGGCCAGTCCATTTGCTGAATATCATCTTGCTCCAAGAGCTCCTCCACCTGCGCTGTTCGATGCAGTCGAGCATTGTCATCTATAAAAATGAAGTCAGGGCCGAATGCACCTCTGAAAATATGCACATGGGAAAGGAGTGCAGTGTCACAGTAACGTTGACCAGTGACAGTACTGCATCCAAAGATTTGGAGGTCAGTATGCCCGTGCAACATTATGCCTCCTCACACCATAACACCTTGACCATCAAAATGATCATGTTCAACAATGTTCCTGGGTGTGTGCATTATGTGTTCCCACCTCTCGCCATATGAGGGTACATCCAGAATCACTACTCAGACTGAATCTGCTCTCATCCAAGAAGAGCACCCGTTGGTCCAGTCCCTATGCTCTTGGCACCATTGCAAATGGTGCTGCCGACGTGCTGGTGTCAATGGAACACAATGTACTGGTTGTCGGGCAAAGAGACCACCCCTATGCAGTCGCCGTGCCACTGTGGAGCATGAGATTGCATGCTTTGCAGTCCTGTTAAATGTAGTTGCAATTGCACCCGCTGATTGACATGGGTCCCTTATTGCCTGTTGCACAATGTAGCGGTCATCTGCTGCTGTAGTTGATCGTGGCTGACCACCTCCTCTCCTATAGGCAGCAGTGCCTGTGGTTTGAAATGCTCCCCATGCATGTGAAACAATGCTGTGAGCAATACCAAACTCCTGGGCTACACTCATCACACTTTGTCCTTCTTCCAGTCTCCCAATGATTCTTCCCCGTGTGAAGTCATCCAAATGTTGTCTCTGGGCCATGTTGTAATGAAGAACACTACCACAGTGCACTGTAACTGCTCACTGATTGACACACACTGTCTTTTACCATTTCTTCAACTCCGTGTTGTGTGGCCAGCCGCATTTGGCGCTATAGTCACGCTGACCTGATGTCATGTGACGTCAAGCTTTCTGTATGCAACTGAGAGACCTCTGGCAAGATGCTCCCGCACTTTCATTCATTTCCACTGAGTTGTTCATAAGTTCTGTTACTTTATCTATCTCGTCCTTAAGTTTTGCACACCACTGTAAATACATTACTATTTTTAATGCTTTTGTTATTGAAAAAAGTTGGGTGTGTTTATAATTTTGAAACAGACTGTAATTCAATCATTATTTTTCTAATTGGATTGTGTTTATAACTTCAAGTTTTTATTTAATTCATCAATTATAATTGTGAATGATTACAAATATGTTTGTGTTTTTCTTCAATGATATTATACTGAAACATTGAGGATTTCCTGTGTGTAGAAATGAAATGTTATAATGCAGATTTGTTCGAGTTTGTCTATCGAGTTTGTCTATGTTAACATAGATTGTTTTTAAATAAACATTTATGAAAAAGTTATATTGACAGTATTTGAATTATTAAAGCAAATATTCTGAGATTTTCATAAGGAAACTATTAAAAAAGTACCAAAGATGACATTTACTATTAGAGAACAGTTCATAACAATACAAGTAATGCTTTCCTCATTGGCTAAGGAATATTTTAAAACTATAATGAAAATAATTTGATTTATTTGGATTATTTTTGATGTAATCTGTCTGCATATAATTACTGTAAAAACATTATTGTTATATAATTTTTTTATAGGTGGTTAGCTCCTCTAGTCCTTCTGATAG
Source organism: Centruroides sculpturatus (assembly GCF_000671375.1). Classification (NCBI taxonomy): domain Eukaryota; kingdom Metazoa; phylum Arthropoda; class Arachnida; order Scorpiones; family Buthidae; genus Centruroides; species Centruroides sculpturatus. The sequence goes on from NW_019385757.1 coordinate 199,159, forward strand.
ATCTATATGAGAAGGCTGCAATTGCTTCAAGAAGAAGAGCTCCTTTACTTCAGGTAATTATAGCAATTATAGATACTTGATTTTAATATTGTGCAATTAATTTATTTTTGTCTAAAAATTGTAAGTTGGTTTTTTAGTTTTGGGCAAATAAGTTTCCAGTATCTAATGTGTTAGGTTATAATTTAAAATTTCAAAAATCATGATCTGAATGAGACAATAGCATTTAAATGAATGCAATGAAATATGAAAAGGATTAGCTAATTGAATATAAAACATATTATGTTTAAAAATATAAGATAATGATATAATCATTTTTTAAATTTCAGAAGTAATATTATTGATTAGAAATAAAGTAATTACTAAAATATAACAACTTTAAGACTTATTTTGAATGAGTTTGTTGATTCCATTAATTGAATTTAAACTGACACAGGAAAATGCTGAAAAAGTACTTGTGAATAAATTTGTACATTCACAAAATTGAATGACTTTAATAGCTTTTCATTTGAAGTGGCAAATGATATTTTGACTGTCATATAGTATGACCATTTCATCTGCAATGTGTTTGGTATTGTCATAAATTACATGATTGATCTTTAATAATGTGATGTAACAACATTGATATCTATTTATTAGTGTCATTAGTGATATCTTGCAAATAATTTAGTGTTATCATAATTTGAAGTTTGGACTATGTACAAAAAGTCTAAAATAACTTTTGAGTCCATCTTTATCCCTTATACACTACCACAGAAGTAACAGTCTAAAAAAATGCTTTGAAGAACTCTTCTTATACACAGGAAAAAATTGGTAAAAAATCTCACAAGGTTAAAAAAGATCAAGTGTCAGCCTTTCATTGTAGGTTTCTGACACTTTTACAATTAAAAACACACAGAAATTCTTCACACTATCATTTTTATCCAACTTTTTAAACAGCTTCTAGCCCTCTAGTGGTAGTAACGAGTATCTAACATTATTTGCATATAGTTACAATCTTTGTGATCACTCAGGATGTATTTTCTTCATAATTTGAAGTTTGGACTATGTACAAAAAGTCTAAAATAACTTTTGAGTCCATCTTTATCCCTTATATCTTTGTGTTTTTAATTGTAAAAGTGTCAGAAACCTACAATGAAAGGCTGACACTTGATCTTTTTTAACCTTGTGAGATTTTTTTACCAATTTTTACCTGTGTATAAGAAGAGTTCTTCAAAGCAGTTTTTTAGACTGTTACTTCTGTGGTAGTGTATAAGGGATAAAGATGGACTCAAAAGTTATTTTAGACTTTTTGTACATAGTCCAAACTTCAAATTATGAAGAAAATACATCCTGAGTAATCACAAAGATTGTAATTTAGTGTCATCATTAGATGATATCAATTGAAATTTCCTGTGGATAGTAGTAAGCCTTTGATGTCATTTGATGAAATAAGAATATAAAATTTCTTAAACAATGATAGCTTGGTAACTAGTTGGGAGTAAACTAATATATATTTGGTAATGATTGGATTGAAATAATTAGTTGACAAAACAAGTTATGTTTTGTACAATTTTGTGTCTCATGTTTTCAGTTTAAATTCCACTGCAGTGCTTCATTATCAGTGGTATAAATTCCTTTGAAACAATATTTAGAAAGATGATAATTTTTCACTTTTAAAATTGCATGAATTGGTAATTTACAGTGTTTCCTCATTCTAATAAATTTAATCATTATAATATGAAAAGATTTAAATTTGTATTCCTGTGAGTGAAAAAAAATAAAAATGTTTTTATTATGTTAATTTAAAGTAATATAAATATAATACAGTATTTAAAATCATTTTTGTCTAATTTTTGATTGTTGTTTCAAAAATGATTATTGAAATAACAGGTTTTTACTTTTGTTTTAGATAAGTTTATTAAGAATTTCATGAACATTAAATTTTAGACTCTATTAAATTTTGTAAAAATATTTTTCTGTATGTTGAATTGTTTAACATAATTTTGAATGATTTATTATATTTACTGAATAGTAATGATAAGTAATCTATTAATTAAAAATCTTTTAGATTCCTAAACGTCAATGGAAATGGTTTGATGATAGGAGTAACAGATGGAATAGTTACACTGCAAATAATAATAAATCAATAGATGATGCATATAGAAATGGAGAACAAACAGTGCGATTTACTGCTGGAAGGAGAAGATATACTATTCAGTTCAGTACAATGGCTCAGGTAAAAGTTAATATAATGTAAACAAAAACTTTTGCTTTTTACATATATCTAAGGTAATACTATATATATAGGTAAATGAAGAAACTGGAAATTGGAGACCTGTTATGCTTACTGCTGAAACAAAAGAAGAAAGTGAAAAAGATAAAGAGAAGAAAGAAAATAATAAATCTAAAGAGAAAGGAATGGAAACAGATGAAGCTTCAAACACAGAAACTGTTGTATCAGGAACATCAAATGCTACATCAGAAGTAGAATCTGTTAAAGGCTTAGTACCTGATCAATGCGAAACATTAATAAGGTAACATAATTATAAAATCTGTAATTATCTAGCACAAAGTAGAAAAATAGTTTACCTTAGTTGAAAGCGCAGAGGGAAAAATCAATAACGTAAATGTGTAAATGATGTTGAGTAATTTCTAATGAAGCTTTTTCTATAAAAATTGTTCTATAAAAAAGCAAGTAAGAGAACTTCAAAATACAGTAGAACCTTGATTATCCGGACTAATTGGGGATGAAGGTCGTCCGGATAAGGAAAAATCCGGATAATCGAAA
>NW_019385758.1:0-26799 GCF_000671375.1 Centruroides sculpturatus
TTCATAATTAATAAAAAGACGAAGGGTGTGGACAGGTAAACAAAGATGTAAGTTACTTAACGATATTGATAATAGAAGAATTATATCTTTAACCCAACCCACAGTAGCAGAACGGAATAGAATCAATGTGCTCCTAATTGGTTCGTTTATGGTTTAAGAGCTGTAATATAAAGTTTAGATATGAGACCCATTTGTCAAAAGCAGTGGCAGGCAGGGTTGGTTGACTCCCTTGGAGTGGGGAGTGTGCCAGACTTTGTCACTTGCACGATGGGGGTTATCTTACTTCCCTCTTCAGCTTTGTTAAGAATACGGCTGTCAGGTAAGTTTTACTCCTCCCACAGTTACCTTCCGACGATAGAAAGAGGGTGGACCAAATAGCGCACTGTAACAGTAGTAACTATAATTATTAATTTGTAATGCTGACCGATGTGGTCGCACCTGTCACCCTGTCGCTGAAGAGATGCATTGCAGTTGCTACTGGATTGAGTTCTAACACTTTTTTTTTTTAATACTAACTACTTGATTCAATTTATTTATTTTTAATCTTACAAATTTTTTCCATTTGAATGCAATATAACGTAAGATAAAATTAAATGAGCTATATCCGATTTCAACTTTGTATAAAAGGATTTAAGTTTTGAAAGAATTTAAAGTTTGTAAATTATTATACAGTATATCATATACATTGCAGTAAATGGAATTAAATGTTTCTATATGCGGAACTATGTTTAAATCCTCAAAATGTTCGGAATTTAATTTTAGATTATTAGAAAATTTAATTCTGCTGTAATTTTCGGGAAATAATTACGGATAAAGGTCGGGATTGATGTTATGAATTCGTGATTCTGTTTAGCGTATGATTAAAGTGAATAATTTAACAAATGTACAGGTGCAGTATCAAAGTTTAGAAACCTTTTGAGATGTATTGAAAAGCAATTTACGTTGTAGCTAATAAATGGAGACATATTCCCTCAAAGCCGTCTAGCAATGCTTTTCAATCACTCGAGGATCTGTCTCTCTATCCTTTTTTCAGCTTTAATAAAAACAGAAAAAATGAAAAATTGAAGTGGGTGAAATCCGAAAATCTTATCATATCCAGAAAAAGATCTTTCAAACAGCGAAAAGCATCGAATCTCACAAGTCGATATCATTCTGGATAGATAGATATCATTCAGGTCTTTTCCTAAAAAGCCTTCGGAACTCCTTTATGTCCCATGTGACGCTAGCAAATAAGCATCCCACAACCAGAAAAAAAGACACCCAAGGAAAAGGAAAATATTCACAGAAACATCTGAAGCTATTCACGACTCGCAGTCGATTCACAATTCTCTTCCCGGAAGAGTTGTGTAGCGTCTGAGAAGAATAGCGGCATACAAAAGGATAGATGGCATTTTTGAAGGAAAATATTGCCCAAAACTATGATTTTTAGGTACGCACTCGTAGGCGATTGATCCGGTAACACGATAGACAAGATTTTAGAATTCAAGATAGAATTAAAGCGAAAGAACTGTCAGTTAGCGAATGTACATTCTGATATATCGCCTCTGCGCCAGTTCTCTATTTGAAGTCATTCACATCCAATATTGGAAAGCTGCCGATTTACACAAGAATTTCGAAGAGATTGGTATTTCCGGTAATAAAATTCCACATTTAAAAGGAACTATATACATATAGTTACATAGGCTTATCGATTCCATTTCGGTCTATAGCGCTATTTAGATTAGTACTGTTGAAGAATTTAAAAATGTGCATTTTTTAAACACAAGTAAACATTCCATTTCTGTAAAATTTCGTGTTATTTTACAATTTACTAGAGTCATAAAAACACACACAGATGAATATATATTTAGTTTGAAAAATGTACTTAGATGCTGAAAAAATAAAATAAAATAATCTGTGTATGATGCCACTTTATCGTGTTTATTAATTATAAACTTTCTCGTGTAATTTGTTATAAGAAAAAAGCATTTACGCTTTCATTAGTACAGTGGACTTATCTTTCAGTAGCGAACCTATTTTTGAAAAGATATATAGCTAACGAATTTTCGCTTCATTACATCGTACTAAATTTAAACTCCTATAACAAAAAAGTTTTTATCTGTTAGAGTTTAATCTAAGAATAGAACGGGGGGAGTGTTCTTCGTTAGCGTTCTAAGGTTTGTTTAAATCACAGATGTCCTTTGTTCTGAGCCTATTGTTCCAAGAACGGATGTCGTTTTTCCCCTTATAATGTTTTTATTACTACTTTTCGCTACCCTGAGGCAACTAGAACATTCCACGTATTCATTTGTGTATTAATATACCAGTCAATAATGTTTTAAACATTTGTAAATCCTTTCATTGTTTAAAGTTTGCAATGATAGTCTATATGCATTAGACTTACTGTCGTAATTTTTTACTTTTTCGGTCTTTTTATTTATATATAACTTATTAAGATATTTTTAATTATGAAATAGTCATTTATTTCTAAAAATGAACTTATTTTTATTATAAAAGTGAGATAAAAATCAGCGTGAAATTTCTATAAGAAAAGATGATTCCTTTTGAAGTAATAAAGTTGTCAGCTATTAATCTTCCTCTTGGATGCAAATATATATTCAGTATGCTTTTTTTCCTCTTGTCATTCACGTGTTTTCTGAATTTTTTTAAAAAGATTTTTAGTAGAAGAGATTTTGTTTCATGATTCTAAATATATTTTCAACTTTACAACTCCAGAGAAATCAATTTGTTGAATTTTTTTCTTCCTCTGTTTTTCCTACAAGATTTTTCTTGTTGTTGTTGTTGTTGCATAATAGATGAAGTTTTTATGAAAAAATGCAATGGAAAAATTTAAGCCAATCACGTTTAAAATTCATATCACATTATCATTAATCTGAAATTTGAATTTTTATAAAATTTCATCTTCTATCTTTCCATTTGGGTTTCATATTGATTCTTTCTAAAAATTTATAACTTTGTTTTTGGTGATCTCTTTAATATTTTGCCCTGTTTTTCCCTGCACAGCTGTTCGCTAACACAGCAACATTCGGAATTATTTTTAGGTTTTGCGTGTAAAAACGTAAACCTAGTAGGCCACTGTTTTTATGTATTGGTACTATTAATTAGTTTATATAAATTTTCATTTGTAAATTAAATATTTTTGTCTCACTTGGCGCCATCTGTTGCTGAAATTTAAATATGACTATAAATTAAATGAAAAGTACGAAGAAAAATATAAACATTAAGAAGAGAAAATATTCTGGAATAAACGCACCTGGGAACGTATGATATATTTCCATCTACAATTCCATTTTTATTATTTTTTCTTAGTTTTGTAGACATTTGCCGTGGACAAAGACGAAAGTAAACACTGTTTCTATCCTTTAAATCACTCCCGTCAGGCCGGCAAATATTCTACAGTTCCTTTTTGAAGCCCTAAAGAGTAGGATTGTCGAGATTCGCGTGGCAAATCCCTACTCTCTGTTTCTTCTTGGTTCACAAACTGTTACAAAACCTCCTGACACACTGTCACAGTAGCAGTACTCTAAAGAATGAAAAAAGAAAAAAAACAACAAAATAAGTTCGGTTAGAAACATCTATTAAAACTAAAATCGTCTTCATACATATATTTATAAGATCTACTGATTTAAATGTTAAACGATTTTATTTTTCCGATTGTTTCTCCTTATATATTTTCCTTGTCGACGATTTAATAAATGTCCATTTTTTCTAATTTTTTTTTTAAATACCAATTAATCAGTTTTATTTTAAACTAATTACATTATACTTTATTAATTATAATTCGGTTACTTATAAGAATCATTAAATCTGAACTTATATTTAATTTTAATAAATTAAGTATACTATATATAGTTACAATTTTATATTCTGAGTTTTATAACAGAATTATATACATGTAGCCTAGTTATTTCCTAGAAAAAAATGGTATAAATCTGTTTAATTAAAACTAAACTTAACTGGTTAACTTATTAATATTAATTGTTTTATCAAAAATCATAAATCCTATAGGCTTACTATGAATATTACAATTATCCAGAGCAAGAATCAAAAGTCAAAACAGAAAAATGCCTATGTTTTTTCTTTCCTTCCTGTATGCTTGTGTATAAAAATCTTTATTCCTATTAAAACACGAACTCTAAACCATATTTTAATATGGATTCATCTACTGATTATTCATAATTCATATGAAAATAGAGCCGAGCATCCTTTTTCCTTACGAGTCTCCCCTTTATGTATGTAACTTATACAAAGAAACAGATTCATACTGAACAAATTAAGTACGAATTTCCTGTAAATAATGTAAAATATATTTACATATTTTGAATTATTTGTATTTAATTTAGAATTTTAGAACTTTTAAAATAAGATTTAAATATCGATAGTCTGTAAAAATAGACTGAGTCGTCGGTCATTGGCATTGGTAGAAGCAAATTTTGGAATTGTGGAAGATTCCATTTTCGTGTACAAATACAAATATAATAATGTAACAAATATTCAAAAATCGATTGACTAGAAGAGGTGAAGATTCCGATGCTTCTCCCTGAATATATCTTTACAAAGCTCGATTAACATTGTCGATATGGATTCTAATTCTGTTTAAAATGAAATGTATTTTCTTTTAAATTAAAGCTTCATATTTAATATATATTTTAATTATATTGATTGCGGCATTGTTTCGTTTATTTAAAGAACGTTAAATATTTAAAATTTGACAGTGTGTTCAATTAGTGCTTTCATGTTTAATCATAATGAACTCTCCGCAGAATCGTCACTTATAAATATAACTTAGTTACAGTTATTTTACTTTAATTCTTTAATCTTACTTAGCATTATTTTTTCTTCCAAACAAAATAATAGGTTTTTGAAATTATCAATTTTTCTATAATTCCAAGTTCACATCTTAATTCGTTCCAATCCTGTTTTTACTAGTAAGCATTTTAATTTATTTGACTATAAACTTATATCTGAATTTTGTCATGTTAAATCCACCCAACTGAAAAATTGATAGAGGAATAAATAGGTTCTTTGAAATTGCATTTTTGAAGGCAAACCAACTTAAATCTTTTTCTCCTCTTTTTATAACAAAAAACACAAAACTCCATTTTAGAAAAAAGACGATTTGAAAAAATCGAATACTCAAAACACCGAAAGCAGTACACATTACCATACATCGTGTTTTGTACAGAGAAAACGAGTGTTGAACTTTGCCTTTCGTTTCAACATATCTTCATGCTACATGCACCATTTCTTCGGTCACGTGTCTAATCGATCGTACGTCTCAAGCTGTGACGTCAACTATGACGTAACACCTTTTCTTCTGTTTGCTGTAAGAAAAAAGTCGACGTCGATACCAAGAAATTCTTCAATCGAAACATTGCCATGTGTGGCTTCTCTCACACAAACCTCTTCAGACAAAGAATTTCTATATTTTTTTTGGAATTACTTAAAGCTTAAAGAAAAAATATTTTTTCTTTCCTTCTATTATAAAATCCAAAAGTTTCCACCTTAATAGGGGGCATTAGTTGTATTTCAATTCGTTCTATCAAAGTAACAGACAAACAATTTTAAATTTAACATTATTTATTTATTTATTTTTTAATGTTTTGTATAAATAATCCAAACCATTCCATTTGCTACATTTCTGAAACAAGAAAGATACTGATTTTCTTTTTAAAAAATAAACTTATTTTAAAAGAAAATTTAAATTATTAAAAACAAAATAATTCGTGCTTTTTACATTGCATAAAATTATGTAATTTAACTACATTTAAATAAGATTTTTTTCACCTTATTTTTCAATCGACAAGGAACATCGTGTCAATTTTAAATGAATTAGATTTAAAATGGTATATTATGTATGAATAATTACAGTTCTACGTGTAAAACAGTCTCTTTGAGAATTCTTTTGTTAATTGAATCTGTTAGAGATAAATTGCTTAATTTAACTTCTCCTCCGAGAATTAAATCAAAGAATTATTTATTTTGTTAATCGTTAAATATTAAATTTCTTGTATTTTTATGATTATGAATTGTTTATTTTAATATTATTCATAAATAAATTTATAAAATATATTGATATTAATTTTCCAAGAATATTTTAATTTGGAACACTTACAAGAATTATATGAATTTTAATTTTTTTTTCCTCTCTTTACTTCTTTCTCGACTTTAATTAAGTTCATAAACTCGAGTAATTTGAGCGAGTTGTAAAATACAAGCTGATCCCCATAACTTGCTCCTCTCTCTCTCTTAAATTATGCTGAAAATAAAGTTTTTAAAGATTTGAATTTTCTGACATTTAAATTACTAATGAAAAGAAACGTGAGCTTGAAAATAAGTCTACAAGATTGGAATCTTGTATCATCATAAAGCAATGAAGGTCTTTTTCCTTTCGGAATTAGATATAGGACATCGTGGAAAAGGTTGCTATAGAAACGGAAGGGCATTGTAACACCAATGTATAGGCATTGTAACACCAACCTGCATGAATAACAAATACGACACGGGAACGAAACGGCATTGGACTACATGCAATACTTAATGCATAGCAATTTATTTCGAGTGGGTTGTTTGTTACTCCAAAGTGATGTGATCGGTATAGAAAGTCAGAGTTTGTGAAAATGTATGAAGCTGCTTGCATATTATACAGCACCGTGATAATAATAATATATATCTAACATTTGCTCATTTTTTTTATTCGCTATTTTTAGATTCAGTACGTTTCTCTCTCTATAAAAGAAATAAAATTGTTTTGCGTTTGTTGAATTCTTTAAAAACAAGAATTCTGTATAAAAACTGCTTTCAATTATTCAATTTTTTAAATAGTTTAGAATAACTATTAAATTAAATATGTTTATAAATAAATAAATAAATAAATAAATAATATATATTTAAACTTTATTTCATAATTTAAAAATAAATTTTTATAGATGAATTGAAAGTTTGTTCAATATAAAAAAACAAGAAAAAGTATGTTGTAACAAATGATTTTTCCGCACAGTGATTCTGAAACAGCTAATGGAAGTAGCAATGAACTGTTGTGTGGTTAAGCTTCTACAGTTACCTGCTAAGCATCGCTTTTTTTCCTTCCTCCTCCTTGGTTTACTCAGCCCAATAGTTTATAAAAGTATTGCTATCATTCGATAGTTAAGAAATAATTCTTCCCAGATTAGTATCAGTTAAATTACTATCTTTTTATCTTCAGTTCAGGCTGCAGCCTCCGAAGAGAATATGATTTATGAGTTTTACAAAATGAATATATTCTTTGTTTATATAATTCTTAGTTTTGTTCGTCTGACTTCCGCCCCCGCCTTCCTTAACCGTGTGGGATACCCCAATGATTTATAAGCAAGTAGGGAACGGAATAAGGTCGCGATGGAAAGCCTCTTTCCAGGGGAACTCAACCGATTTGTCATCGTATGTTTCAGCTGACTTGGAAACAGAGGAGAGGTGGAGCTGAATACGTCAGCTCTGCTACTTAACGTTCCATAGCTGGGACTAATTGTCTTTTAGGCTTCCCATATTAAGCCACTTAGCAACCTGATGCCTAATCACAATTTTTTTCCTTTAAAATTCAGGTACAAAAATTCTTGTACTAATCTATTTAATTACATTTAATTACAAGATAAAAATTTATAGTTTGTCAAGAGAATGCATACATTTTTAATTGATAATTTAATTTTCTTTTCCACTTTTTTAATAATAGCGTATCAATTATATTAAACGCTTTAATAAATTAATAGAAAAATATATGATTACATTAATTCGCATTTTTTTAAATAGTTAATTTTTCACGGTTAAGTAGCGTGACGGATATACAAATCATATTATATAAATTATAGTTTGTTAAAAGTGTTATTTTTATTATTTATAATTTATCTAAAAGTTACTTTTAGATAAATTATAAATAGTTAGTTTGGCATGTTTCACTAAAAATAACTAGTTTTATCAAGAGAATTGTCATAACAAATAATTATGAAATAAATAGAAAATTTTCTTATAGAATACATTCGTATAAAATAAATTTGAAGTTTTATAAATTAAGAAAAAGGTCTTTATGAAATTATGACAGGTGATTTACCTAGAAAAAGACTAGTGAAAAGAACTCGGCTTTTGTTAGAAATGACATTGTGCTTAGCTGTATTGCAAGTGACGTAGAAGTACCAACCCTGATTGGTGAATACGATGATAGACATTTCAACAAAGAACGTATGTCACCTATTTAAAGAGAATAATAAGTTATAAAAGGGAAAGAGACTAATTATTTACTATTCTCTTTAATTTAGTCGGAAAGAAGGTTTTGTTCAGTTTTGTACATGGTCAGTGAGTTGTGTGATTTAGTTGAAAATTAAAAAAAAAAAAGAAAAAGAAAAAAAAGAGCATTATAGTGGTAGTCGCAGACACAAAAGACACTATAAATTGCCAATTTATCCTGATGATACGAGTAAGAAAAAGGGATTCGAAGTTTTATTTTTAAAATCAAAAGAATCAATTCTTAAATCAGTACTTTTATCTTAATTAAATTTTAAATAATAAACCATATCTTCAATTATTAAATAATTTAATTTTCATGATTTATTTGTTTTATAACTTAATTTTTTAACGACCTGCTTCATGTCATATCTTTACATTGACGTGCCTTCCATTAATATTTTAAAAGCTTATTAAAAACACAGAATAAATTATTATCACATGGCAGATCTAATCAAATTATACGAAGGTGAAAATATATTAATATAAATTTAAAGTCTGTATATAAGCTTGCTATTATTTTATTTACAGATATTTATTAGATATTTGTTATGACAAAACATCTAATTGAATTTAGTTTAATTATAAATAAACAAATTTTAAAGATGCAAAAAATGATATGTTTATTCGATATCATACAGTAAGTTTTATTTTATATTGAAATTTTAAAGTCTGAACGGTACAGTTTTTTTTTATATTTTATTGTTTACATCAATCCTATATAATCTACTATCCTAGATACAGTACACATCTCATACAACGTTGTTCCCATAGCAACGATTTCTCAGGAGAGTCATAATGGCATCCAGCAGGCATGATTGTCTGGCGGTGCTTCCTCATTGTCAACAATGATAGTATTACCACCATTTGCTAAGCAGCGTAAATGGCGAATGAATAGATATTGTAAACTAAATGATGTTTCTATAAATTGCACTTTAAGTTTAAATGCCTTTATTTCCTTATTATTACGCTTTTCTTCGTTGTAGGGCTTATAAATTTCATATCAATATCTAAAGAATTTTTTAAATAAGTCACAAAAATATTTTTATACGCAGCTTTTTAAGTAAGCATTTATTCATCACGTAATATGTCAACGACTTCCCTAAGGATAGTAAAAGAAATACAAAACATTACCGTATTACCCACTGACAGGGTTTTTTTTCTGTGGGTAAAAGATTAAGTGTTAAAAGATCGTAATAAATCTTTGATCAAGTGATAGTTGTATCTAATTTATGGCACAAAAACTCTAGTAATTATTTAAAGATTTAGAAATATTAACTAAATTTCTAATTTCGAAATAAAATTACATATTGGGATTATATATCTACATCTTTTGTCAAAGAAAGGTGTCTTGGCATCTATTCATGTCACAGAAGAGGCGGTTCTTTGCACACATCTACAAAATTTACATGCAATGAATAATTCAGTTAATTACTGCTTCATGTTATTAAGTTCAGTTCATTTGTTAGCTACTTTAAACGATAGAGAAGATAGAACAGAGTAATTAAAATGATTCAACTATCTTCCCATAGAGACCAGAACAAGAAAAATGCGTTTTTTCCTTCCGTTAAAAATTTTATTAGAAAATCCAATAGAAATGCAGACTTGTAATAATCTTGTTTTGAAAATGTTAAGCGATTCCTCTTTTTGTCACTTTTAATCAATTAGAATTAAACTCGTTTTAATTATTTTTTTAAAAAAATTATATCGGACTCAGTGCCGAGAATTAATTTAACTAGTTTAATATGAAAATTTTCATTTGCCTAAATTAGGTTTAGGTAACTTCTGTATTTAAAATTTCAAACACTGTCACTAACTTTTAATGGAAACTGAAAATATCTATCTAAATTCATTTATCCCTAACAAGTTCAAACAAATCGGTATAGATGAAAGGGTTTTTAATTATCAATGATGCGAGATTTGACTAAAAGATTAATTTTTCAATCAAATCTAAATAAACCCGAATTGGGATATTGCATGTCTCATAGATTCAACGCCATTGTAAATTGTAAAATTCAAATGCTGGGAAAATATTTCTATATCTGATATAAAACGAAAAATATTTGATAAATATATGATCCGTTAGAAATGTTTTCGCAATTCTCAAAATGCATACTGCCAATATAAATTGCAATCTAAAAGAAATATATGACGCGCGCGCATACACACACACACGCACACACACTGTACCTATATGTCATATATAAGAAATGCAAATATCTTATTTTTATCGTAAAAACATTACTGTAATAAAAATAGAAAAATTCTCTTCAAACAAAAATTCCCTTCAACCAATCCTACCTTAGAATCGACTCGTTATATAAACGGAAGTGATATTTGTCTCGCTCTCACTCTACAACTTCCGGTGACGTCATGGATCTCGGTAACGAGTTTTGCCGCCGGGAAAGAAATGACGATGTCGATATGACGTCATCAGACTCTTTTCCATTGTTTTGGCTTTGGGCAACGTTCTTATGTTTCAATCAAGAACTAGATTCGATGTTTGAGGATGGATAACGAATCTTTTCCGTTGTTAACAGTCCGCTGCTGATTGCTAAAAAAGAAAAAAAAAACTCTAGGTACACCGTAAACATATGTAAACTAACAATATTAAAATTAAATAAACTCTACTTTGTTTATTCAGGTAATATAAATTTTATTAAATAATTTTATTTCTGCATTCATTGACTAACAGTAGCGAATTTAAATTTGCGTATTTGTATACGACAAATAGACTATGCATTTACAATAATAAAAATACAATATTTATATATTATTCAAAGTTAAATTCTTAATTGTTTTTACTATAAATACGAATATATATATTATATATATTTGATTAATTACATTTTTATTTTCGGATTTATTTTTCCAGTCGAGCCATCAAAACAAACCAAGACCTTCTCCCTACTACACCACTATCATCGTTATTTCGCAATGATTTTTGGGGAACTCCTCTCGGCCATACTGGATCTCACAAATCATACAGACCACTATGTGTTCTCTCATTTCGTTTAAACTATTGGTTTGGAGGCTTGGACCCTTGGGGATATCATCTTGTCAACGTTTTGCTACATGCCACAGTTTCTGGTGTCTTTACTCATCTGGCTGCAATTGTGTTTTTAAGACATACTCTACCAACAATAGTTGCTGGTGTTTTATTTGCTGCACATCCTATCCACACAGAAGCAGTTGCCGGAGTTGTGGGTCGAGCAGATGTAGGAGCTTGTCTTTTTTTTCTATTATCTCTACTATTTTATATGACGTATTGTAAGTATCGGGACAAGGAACCTGAACTATATGGGTGGAGGTGGGTATATCTGTATAGTGCCCTGCTGTGGGCTGCGTGTTCCATGTTAGCGAAAGAGCACGCTATCACAGTCCTTGCCGTCTGTGCCGTGTATGATGTTCTTATCCACCATAAAGTGTCTCTGAGAGATTTACTAGGAATCCCGTTTGAGGTAAGCTTTTTGCATATGAAACTATTTGTATATATAAACAATAAATTAAGAAAATTTTTTCCCTTCTAGAAGCGATTCCAAGGTCTCCGCGAGGGACTTCTTCACCTTATTGGTGCTGTTGTGATGCTAGTGGGTTTCAGACTGCATCTAATGGGAAGTAAGCCGCCGGATTTCGCTCCGGCAGACAATCCTGCTGCCGATAATGACAGCATTGTAATAAGGACGTTAACGTTTCTTTATCTGCCTGCCTTCAATTTTTGGCTTCTGTTATGTCCAAAGTGGCTTAGTTTTGATTGGTCGATGGAGGCCATACCTGTATTCACTTCACCGAGCGATCCTAGGAATGTTTTTACTGCTTGTTTCTACGGGATGGTGATTTATGTTTTGGTGTATATACTCAGGAACCTTAACCGACGGGCACGTAATGAAAGTGCCTTCAATAACAGTCCAATGTGTCCCTGTCTGGGAATCCTCCAAAATCATAAACTTGCCTTGGCTAACAATTGTTCCAACCACAATGGCAAATACAGTAGGAAACATCCTGCGCACCTCCTTAATAATAATTATAGTCAACCGACGACCTATGCACCGTATGCTAATGGACACAGAATAACAACTTCCAATGGCCATTGTCACCCAGTGACATACAACAATGGCACAACGCAGTCGTCATCCATGTGCACATCTGATTCTTCAGATTCATCCTGTGGTGTGTCGTGGACACCTTTCAGAAGTCATTTAGAATTAGTCATTTTATCCTTAGCCTTGCTTGTACTTCCCTTTATTCCTGCCACGAATCTATTTTTCTATGTCGGGTTTGTGGTGGCCGAACGTGTTCTTTATGTACCGAGTATGGGATTTTGTCTACTGGTGGCTCTGGGTGCAGATCAGATATACAAAAGACAAGAAAGTGGTTATAAACGCAAAGCATTAATTGCAGTTATTATATTTATGATTTTGGTTTTATCCATTAGAACCGTCAGGAGAAACTATGATTGGATGAGTGAAGAAAATCTTTATAGATCCGGAATACAGATAAATCCACCAAAAGGTACGTATTAAATTTTAAACATGTAATCAAGTTTTAATTTCGTAAATAAAATTAATATTTTGTTTTCTCTTAAATGTCTACATCAAATGAGCATATACGATCAAAAGTAAACAGTAACAGTAGGGCTATCCTATAATTATCACAATGAACCTTTAATACATAATAACTTTAAAAATATAATTTTTAATGCAATCTGAAGCTTTTTTTCACTTATTATAATAAAAAGTTCTGAAAATTCTGACTTCTATTTATTTCACAATTTTATTATAAATTCGTTAATCATCTTTTAAATGTTAAAAGATAAACGATTTTATGTATAAAATTTAATAGAATAATAAGTAATAAAATTTATTAATGAGAAACAGAATTTTTGAAACGAAAGAATTCAATACAAAAAGATATATAGATTTTTAAATAGTATTTCATTACATTTTCTTTTAAAAATTATTTATTTATGTAATACTTAAAAAGTTCATTATATCTGTATAAGTATCGAAATATAGACTTAATAATATAGTAGGCATTAAGCCAGAAAACAATAAAGTCACCTCAATTTCGAAAAAAAAACGTCTCAGAAGACCCGCTCTCTCTCTTCTTTCAAGAGATATATGACCGCTATCAAATATCACTCATTGTAGATCACTTTTATCCTCATAGCGTATGGCAACCTGGCCAATATCCTTAGTGCCCAAGGCAAAAAACAAGAAGCAGAGTGGGCCTACAAAAAAGCATTAAGTTACCGTTCCAACATGGCTGACGTCCATTACAATCTGTAAGTAATTAAAAGTAAATCTTTTAATATTTTATAGATTGAAAAAGCGTAATATAGTCTACGTGTAATTATTATCTGTAAGAAACGATAAATTATAATGTAATGTTAGTTCAGCCGGTAAATAATTTTGGATCACGTGATTAATAGGCAATTTGAAATCTCTCTAGCGACAATTTTACAAAATGATGTCTGCTTTTGAAATCAGCAACTATTTATCGAATACCGATTATTCCGTAGCGATTAAATGACAGATACTTTCCATGACATTTATCAAGTGTTTGTTCGTGTGCGAGTGTCTTACAGATTACGATATTGATTTTTCTCTTGCCTCCTACCAAATTAAACATTCGTTTCTAGACGACTGTGGCATCTGTCGAGATTAATGTCCAGGTAAATAGTAAGGTTTGGATATGAGTATAGTTGTCAGAAAAATGATTTGGTAACGTAACGACTTTTACTTTTATAAATGACTCAGCCGTCTATTTATTTCTTTTAAGTATTCCCCTTTTATCCCCTTTCTTATTTTTCCAAACTTATCGATTTTTGTTTACTGCGAGCAAATCGACAGACGTTCGAACGACTCAAATTCGAGCCATGACTTACAGAATGTATTTATTGCAATCAGATCTATAATATTAACGTTACAGTAAACCGTTCATGGATAAAAATTAATTTTACGCCCGTCTAAATATTCGTGTAAACCATAGAAATTCAAATGTATGCAGTTACCAAATCTCCTACCGACTAGACTTTCAATTAGTCTACTACAAAAATACAATAAAAATAAATATAAAATATGATTTATTCGGTTAAAAAAAATCAACATTTGGCGAAAGATAAAAACTTTTTAAAGGAGTAAGGCCTGTTCGATTGATCATATTTTCTACGGTGTTACAGAAAATGGTGACCTAGTGCTGCCATCTATCGGCGACAAAATCAGCTAAACAAATGAGTTCTTTACTTTTGCAATGCCTGTATCCATTAGATTGTTTTATGATTTATTCAAAGTGATTTTTTCTTCTTTTTTTATATACTAAATTATTCCGAGTGGTTCAGATATTGAATGTATTCTTCGTTTATTAAAATTGTAAATAGTACTCCGCTATGTATCATGTTACATCAAAAATAACATTCGCTCTCGAGACCATTAGATTATGGTTTTCCTTTCATATCTGAAAAATCTTATATCTGTTTTCTTTAATAAATGATGTTTGAAATCACATTTATCTGAATTAAGCGATAAGTTTTTTTTTATGCGCTTAAATCATTTATTAATTGTATTTGCTCTAAAAGAATTATCATACCGTATACAATTAATAATTACCGGTGCAGCCAATATTTAAAGAAAATTTATTATAAGAACAAAGTTCTGTATTTCTAAATTAATATCTAAGTTTTATTTACATTACTTAAGAAATGTTTACCTTTAATTTATTTTAAGGTAAACTTTGACCCATTAAGTTCTGGTTTTGTTTATTGTTAAATAAACAAATTTAAAACAATTATTCTTAAGTCGACCAAGAAAATTTTCTAAATGGGAAAATTACTGTCGGTTCGGCTTTAGGTGAAAGAAAACCAAATAAGATTTAGATGCAAAGTTTATACAAGAGAAAAAAATATTATATAAATAGATGCAGATCATTGAGCTTTTCTTACATGTTTCTGTGACTGTATGTAATCTGTAAGATGAGTTTTACTTGAGATAAAAAAAAGAGAGTGAGTTAAAAAATTTACCTTTGTTTGAGGGAAATCCGTTTTTATGTTAAACAAACAAGAATTCGTTCTTAATTCATTAAATTTGTTCATTCGTTTTTTAATTCATATCGTTCTTAATTCATTCATTTTACTACCTACGCAATTAAAAAAAAAAGATGTTTTAAAATTAATTTTTAAATTACATTAGACATATATTATAAAGATTACTGCTAATCTTTATAATATACTTATCGATAATAACGTATTTTAAAAACTGATTAATTCTTAATTAGCGGCTTTCCGATATACTTCTAAACAAACTTTAGAAAATATAATTCATAAGCCGACACAATAACAATAATAACAAATAATAAGTAGTAAAATCGATGTGAAGCAGAAATTCAATTCGTTTCCGATTTCCAAAATTCATCTTTCCGATCAATCAACGACCGGTCACATGACTTGCCTGACGTCAGCGGCAGTTCGATACGAAAGAGATTTGTTTTCCGGATTGACGCTAATAGAAACGCCACGTGACCTTACTGACTCATCTGCGGCCGTCTGTCAACCCCTCAATTTCATCCCCTATAAACTCCATTTTCGTTCTAGAGAGGAAAAATAAAAGAAAAAAAGAAAAAAATGAATCATCCATTGATTCTCCGTCTCACAAAATAGAGTGATTAGACGATCAACTATGCGTAAATAACTTAGGTCTTTTGTGCCAGTTAATCCAACGTTTTCGTAGTTTGATGAAACGAATCTAATAACTTTCGGATATTGCTTTCCATCTCCGCCTGCTGTCAGAAAAATGTTAGATCTCTGGAGAAACGGCTAAATGTAGTGAAAAACGATGTATCCAATGAAATAGATCTTACTAACTTTAATGTTTAGATAACTTTCCTCCTTTACGTTAATAATATATATAAAAGTATGTGATCTTTTAAATTAAGGTAATATTTCTCTAGTCGATGTAAGCGTAGAATAATTGAGGATAAACACTATCCGATCGAAAGCCGTAAATGAAAGTAGTCGAGTCTTTGAACGATTGTTTCTGTGATCCATTCTATTCTAGTATCGTAATTGCGATTTAAGTAGACTTATTGCTTATATGAAATTGATAATGTTACGATTATTTTTTGGTGTTTTCTAGTGGAATTCTCTTACAAGAAATGGGCCGCTATGAGGAAGCTTTGCAAAGTTATAAATTGGCAATACAGTTCCGTCCTCGCCTCGCAAGTAAGTTAATAACGAATACTAACTAGACTTATATTATTAAAATGAATTAATTTTTCAAGAGTGTTATTTATATTCTTTTTTTTATTCAGTGGCACATCTGAATTTGGGTTTAGTACTGGGTATTTTGGGAAGGAAAGAAGAAGCGGCTGAGGTAAGCGATGCTTAAAAATATCGATCGGTTTCCTAAGCAATTTTTAATCACTCGAACGATCACGTGATGCCGATAATCGCACCGTTTCCTGATCGATTTTGCGATTAAAATTGCGGAAAAGTGGGATGTGTAAACTCGGATTAAAGAGTGCTTTTCGTGCTCCACATGACTGGGCTATCTAATTGTATACGTTTGTCACGTGATTGATCGTGCGACTAAAGTGATCAGAAAACCTGTGAGCTTAGTTATGAAGGAAATGTATTGCTCTCTAGGTTTACAGACATTGCGCTCAGTTAGACAGTACTGGACTTAAAGATCCTAAAACGCATGAAAGTACTAAAATTTCGGCGCTTTTCAATTTGGGAAGATTATTTGCTGACGAAGGAAAATATCAGGTAGGATTTTCAAACTTTTAAAAATTTATTTCTGCAAATGATTAAGTTTTCATATTTTAATAGTATTTATTGCGGAATTTTTAGAATTATACTAAAGCAATTAAACGAATTTAATTTCTGTAATGTTTACATTAGCAAGTCATTAAATTGAGAAGTTTTATTCTGCACTTAATTTTAATGACTAATCTTAATGAGATTTCAAAACCTTTAATTTTTCTGATAAAAAGGGTTTAAAGGCTAATAAGCAGTTTATCCTACGATAGATTAAGAATATTTAAGCGATTCACTGGAAAAGAACTTAAATATTCTTTTAACTTGTTTATTTTATTTCAGGACGCAATTGAAGTTTATCAAGAAGCTGTACAGAAGATGCCAGATCATTATCAACCTCAGTCTCTTTATAACATGATGGGTGCGTGTCGAGATTTATGTTTTTCAAAATTACTTAAACTTCTATATAAAAATATTAAATTACTTTTTTTAAATTTAAAGGCGAAGCATTTTTCAAGTTAACTCAATACGTAGAAGCTGAATTTTGGTACAAAGAAGCGCTTAGAGTAAAACCAGATCACATTCCAGCCCATTTAACTTACGCTAAACTATTATCTAAATGGGTAAATATGTTTAATTATGCATGTGTAACAGTTATTAATTAATAAGAGTATTAAATTTTAATACTATTTTAAAAATATTCTTAGAATCGTCAAGTAGAAGCCGAACAGTGGTTTTTAAGAGCTAAAACTTTGGCTCCTAATGATTCCAGTGTATATCAACATTACGGTAAGCGAATTATCATTTATAAATCATATATAATTTTATTCGAGTGACAAGGTTAAATTTAGACGTGTAATATATGTTTTACACAAAAAAATATAATGTTTTCGACAGCGAAACAAACTGTAAAAGAGAATAAACTGGATGGGTTAATAACATTACAAAAGTAAAACTTTTTAATTACATCTTTGAAGATAATGAGTAGTGAAAAAACTTATCAAATGCCGATAAATATTGTTGGCTTAATGATACTGTACAATGAACTAATATCTAGTCCTATCGAACCAACCGAGTTGTGAAGATAAAGGAAGAAGAGTAGACTACCTCGCTTGTAATTGCATTCCTACATGGTGACTATAGTAATTACATCTTGCAGCGGCAGATTCCTAATCACTTTGACAGTGCGGCTAGAAATTAGATGGTACAAAATTTACGGCACTACAGAGGGATATTTCATCGAATATTTTTACTATTCGGATAATTACTGACGTGTAACAACTAATAATAATTAGTTTTTTTAACGTTATCATTATTTTTAAGCATTCCCGTGATTAGATAAATACGATTTAAATTTTTAAATGTCTGCTGCTGGTTTCAGGACAATTTTTATCTGAATCCGATCGTCATACGGAAGCTGCTGAAATTTACGTCAGGGCGGCTGATCTTGCACCTGATGAATATGAAATTATTTTCAATGCTGCAAATACACTCAGGTGAGTGTTGTTTTGCGTGTTTACACTAATGTTATAAAATATAATATATATGATTTATAATCTATATTATCATCAGACAAGCTGGAAGGAATGCAGAAGCCGAGAAGTACTACCACATGGCTGTAAAATTAAGACCAAACGTGAGCAAATTTTAAATAATTATTAAATTTGCCTTTATATATTTTAAAAACAATTCAATTGTAAATTTTGCAGGAAGTTACAAGTCATATGAATTTAGGTGCAATGCTACATGTCAACGGAAAATTATTAGAAGCTGAATCTAGTTACTTGGAAGCGTTACGTTTAAAACCAGACGATCCTATAACGCAAAATAATTTACAAAAATTACGTAATTTATTAGTGCAAAAAGGCATTCGATCATCCAGTAATCAAAAACGACGATAGCAACTAAAAAACATATCATTGGAATTGAGTAATGAAACAAAATTTTTTGTGAAAATTGAAAAAAAGAGAGTCGAATCTCTATGATTGAGACTAGTCAAAAATAGACTTGTTTCTTAAAAAGAGCAATGTACCAAAAATGTCCTCTAGTCATAAGAGCCCACGAGACACACACATTCACACATGTACTGCAAAACATTACCAAATTGGGATGAGGGCAATAATTTCATTATTGAATAATTACGAGTTCTATTGGAACGATAAATACTCAGAATTATTACGTTATAGAAATGATTCAGGGTTTAGACTTTTTCTGTTTGTTTGTATTGTAATTTTTTGTAATATTTATATATTTAAATATATAAATATATAGTCTTTCAACATTGGGTAAAACACGTGTGTGTGTGTGAGTGATTCCAGATGATGTACAAAAATGAGAATGGGTACACTAAATATATTTGTACCATATCAAGTCAATTGTATTATATTAAGTTCGAAGAAGACTTGATACGATTCATCCAAGATCGAAGGAACCATTTTTTTCCTTTGTGGTGTGAGATATTGTTTCAAAAAAGTCAGCCTTACTAGAGACTTGTGGAAGTCTATACCACCAGTGGCCTTACGCCTGTGATGTCCTGTTCGCTGCAAGGCCTGTATATCTCTCAATATCTCTCTTCCTACTGTGTATGTGTTATATATCCCCATTTTATGCCTTAGATGTAGAATTTTTCCGTAAAACTAGAAATGTGTACAATTGTCAATTGGATACTTTACCTTAAAAGAAAAAAAAACAAATTTAAATTCTCGAAATACCTCCCGATTCCCGCTTAGATTTTTATTTACAATTTTATTATGGGAATAATCAATTTTGCGGGAAAGACAAAATCCACTAATGGTGGAAAGAAATTTATGAAATTCTATTTTTGTGGTAATGCCATTTTAAAGCGTGAAATATGATGCACTCTCATGTTCCCTCTTCTAAGGTCCTTCACGCATATATAACGCACGGACAAAAACAAACTTTAAACCAAGGACATTTCTTCTTCTTAATATTGCCGTTTAATATAGAAAGATTGAATCTACGATGGATTCGTTTGTGATGCGACGGATGAATGTTTTCTGGCTAACAAAATTAAAATAAAATAAAAATATATACTTACATCAGTCTATCGTCGCATCTACAAAGTTGTTTCAAGAGAGGGGGCATTCAAATCCCCCTCTTGTCTAGTATGTGATACCCGTTCAATGAATAATCTTGCAATTCTCCGACAATGTATAGTCATCCTGAAAATAAATTATGAGGAGATAAATATGTGGTTTGTCTTCTATAATCTAACTTAATAGGTCTAATTTAAAACATTAACCTTTTAAATTAGACTATTATAATCTTTAAACGATATATTAATAGGTATATAATTTCGACCTAGGACCTAATTGGCACATTATTATGATCGTCAGATTCCGTGCAAAACGGGCAAAAGTCTACCGACAAATAATGGATTACGCGATAAATGAAAAATGGGCTTTTCAAATTAGGAGAAAACATTCTTAAAATTATTAAACTTATTTGAGGTGGAGCCAACTTTACTTCTATTTCATCATTATCAATTAACATTAATATTATTTCACAGACGATTTCAATTTTGATTCACTCAGAAAACAATTTTAATTGTACAATTAAAAACATTGATATAATTTATAATTTTATTTAAAAAAAATAGAAAATTACCAAACATATTACGTTACCTGAAACTTTAGCTGATAAATATCAAATTAATTTTATACTTCTAAAGTTGAAAAAATCTGATTATAAGAAAACAAAAAATAAAAAAAATTAAGAATGCTTTTCAAAATAATAAATATCAAATATACAAACAAAAATAAATAAATTCAAATAGGAATTTAAGAATGTCTTTGCAGACTTTAATACTGAAAAAAATTATAATAAAACGGAAAAAATATATATATATGGCTTCGGTCGTATGTAATCATCTCATTACTTCCTCACCGTATGACTATAGCAATAACAGACGTATATCATCGATCAAATTGTACTGATTTTGTGGTAAACACGACAAACTTTATAACATGACATGGATTGAAAAATTGTTTTGTTTCATCTTTTCCTCAAAATAGAAAATCTACTTCTGTATTAGTTATTGAATTTATTTTTGTTTTATGGAGTCAATTTTGTAAATCTTGTGTACAGCTTGTCAATTTAAATGATGAGTTATCTTACTTGTAATGCGAAAATGCATCCGTCGTAATTGTTATGATGTTTTTCTAATGTATATAAATATATATTTACAAGCTACTTTCAGTATACTTATTCATCTAATCTTTTCTTCTAAATTAATTTATATTTGATTATCTAGAAGAAAGAAGATGAAATTATTCTAGACAAATAAAAAGTTATATCAAATATATTGCATAAAAATTATAAAACATATTATCAATATATTATTCTTTATTTTGAAAGCAATTTAAACAATATAATTATTTCTCATCAATAAAATCTCATCTAATAATATTGTTATCTCCGAGTATCGTCGAAATTAGAATAAAACTGAAATCGCGAATATCTTCAACTGGAACCCATGTTATTAAATTCAGTTGATTCATTATCTGAAATAAAAACACAATTATTATCATCTAAAAAATAAGTAAAACGAAAATAAAAGTTTTACCTGTTCATACATTCGAGGATCATTAAAATAACTTGAAGCTGCAATTAAAGCTGTTGTTAATAATAAATAATCGTTTTTAACAGTTCTGAATTCGTCCCTGAAATAATGATAAATATATAAATATGTTGATAAAATATACAGCCTATATATATATATATATCTGTTGAATGAAAGAGAGAATTTTATTAGTCTACTTAACCGTTTAGTTGGCGTAGTTACAATTTCAGTTTCTCCAGTTGCCAAAATATATAAACGCTGATAAATAACATGACGGCAGATATATGTAAAATCAATCAAATAAATACCAGTTATATATAAATTTTCTACATTGATGGAAGGATTATTATACGCAAGTATTTCCAATAACGATTCCATATATACGAGTGGAGAAAGGTAATTTAACCTGTAATCTAGTGTTTTTAAAATTCTCAATTCTGAATTAAGAAGACTTTGGAAGCTGTAAATGTAACCAAATTCTTGCAACGTTTCCTTTATTTTATCAGGACTGAGTGACTAAAAAAAAAAAGAAATTATATTAACTATTTAAATTAAAAATTCAAATTCATTTAAAACACATAACTAACCTGATAATGAGAATTAAATTTACTCGCCAATTGCATACAAGACAATATTCTTAAGATTAATTGATTCTGTATTCTACTTTCCACTTCGTGCCATTTCAAAGATTGTTTCTTTTGCTTATTACGTTCCTCTACTTCAGCGTATAAATCCTCGACGTGCTTTATAAGAAATCTAAATTTCGAAATAAAAAACGCATTTATTATTTTACATACGAAAATTTCATGTTGAAGTATTATAAAATAAAATGACAGTTTTTTTAAAGAAAATTCTTTGACCTCAGCCTGAATTGCTAACAAAAAGAAAAAAAAACACATTTACATACGGCTAACCATTAAGAAACGATCTATTCCTTTAAAAATCAGTCATTACTAAGAAAATGTTTTTGGATAAGTAGATTACGAGAAGACACTTTTCCATATAACGACGTGATAGTATGCAAGATTTGACGTGTTGTTCTCAAATGAAGGGTAAAGACGAATGGAGGTAAAATGTCGATCGTGCATCCCGTCTCTGGCAGATGTTTCTAACTTCAACGTCTGAGAGTCGCTAGATAACCATTCTTCACAGTATTGATCTACCAACACTCGGCTATAAATGTCAAAAGGGATGGACGTCGTCATCTACATTCAGTCTCCTACTCTAATTGTTCTTAGTTGAAGATAAACGATTTATACCAAGTTAAAAGAAACATAAATCTAAAGAATAGAAGCCTATAAGCCAAGCAATAAACCCGACATAATCGAAAAAATAAATTCAGAGATTTTCCCGATTATGAGCGTATTATAATGATTTTTGCTTAAAAATAAGAAAATTTTTAAATAGATAAAATATATAAATTGAGTTTTTCAATAAAAATATAATTAATTAAATCAGAAAATAATGTTTATTGAATCATATAAAAATATACATACCGATCGAAAATCTCCAAAGTCAAATATTTTACTTCCAAAGGCTGCTGTAATTTTTCACATAAATTGAACACCAATTCAACTGCTTTACTATTAATAGTAAAATCCTGGAAATAAAAATGTTTTAGTATTAAAACCTTATTCAATATGTACTTAAATTGCTAAAAATGGGGGGATGAAAATATAGTTACACGTTGATTCGTAGCGCCATCTGTTATTAAAACTACGCTGTAAAATATTTATATTTATTAAAATAATTAAATTAGCAGTTAAATTTATTTTTTATATTATTCGTTATTTTAATATTACACTTCAGAATTATTTAATCTTTTGAAACTATTATCAAAATAGAAAATTAGAAACTTCACAACATTCAATTTTTAATATGCTCTACAATACTAGAATTATTTGATGCAGGCGTTTATTAAAAGCTGCTTTTTTTAAACAAATTAAATCACGCAAGAATAAGCATTTTTAATTTGTTTTATTAGTTTCTTGTAAGCTCTGTGAAGAAAGTTTTATGATATTTAATCATTTAATCAAATTTTAATAGAGATAAACATCTAAAAGTGTCATAAAAATATTTGTTTTTCTTTCAAATGAAATAAAATTGAATTATTTCGAAGTGAAATTTTGTTACAAAAGATATTTTAAAAGTAATTTCAAGGAAAAAATCCACGTCCTGTAGAATTGAATGACAGAAATATAAACAAGATCGTGTCAAGTAAGACTTGACAAGGTTTAGAATATTTTGTTACCTCATATATTGTACAAGACTGCATTTCGAAATCCTAAAGTTTATAAAACATTGTAGTATTTTGAGTGATGTATGTAAATAAAATCGAAAATATAATATTTACGATTTAAATTGAAGATTTACGACTTTAACTGCAAAGAAAGAAATGAAAATAGCACAGAGAGAAAAACAGAAATGCATTTTCTTTTATGTTATTTTCCTAATGTTTACTTATTAGATTACTCCATTCTCGTTTGCTCTCATTTCTCATTAAAACTAAAAAAAAAAATAGAGACATTAGTATTAATTAATGATATTAAACTTCATTTCGAATACTCGAAATGTAACTAAAACACTAAACTTAATGGACGTATTGCGCGATTGCATAATGTCTGAGTAAATGTGACAATGGCATTTAAATATATGTAAAGTTTAGACGAAATGGTTTATTAGATGATATCTTTAATGTACGAGATTAAGAATCTATGCAAATATACATATAATAATCTCATTAAATGTATAAATAACTTATATTTCATATTATTATTCATTTATTTCACAAACATTAACTTACATGAAATTGCATCCAATTAAAATATAATTTTCATTTTATATAAAGCACATTTTACTTTAACATTATAGAGTCTAAATAAAACTTTATTTTATAGTTTACATATATTTCTATTTAATAAAGTAATATTTTTAAAACAATTTTGTTCTTATAGTTTATTTATATAGTCCATTATTTTAAATTATGGCTATAAGATCATTTGTAATTTTATTGTTTTTTAATACACTCCAGCATGCAGCACTGACAGTATATATTATATTGAGCTTGATTCCAACTACTCTTTAACATTTGAGCATTACAACAATTGAACTACATTTGTAAATACAGATATATATTATCTAAATAAGACTAACTGTGTGACCACATTAATGGAATTTATATTATTTATTCTATCCAACCCTACTATTCAGATTGCAGGTGGAACCCATCTGCAATCTGAATTATAAACTTAGGATTTCACACATTTTAATGACACAAAATCTATAAGTGTTTGTATATTAAATAACATAAATATAATATGTGTATAATTTTATCACCATTATCTGTTATATGGTAAGATCATTATATACTAATAATCAATTCTGGATGCAATTTTAAAATAAGTGATTAAGTCATATTTTCTTATATTATAGTAACTGTAGAGTAACTGATTTTGTCATAAAAATAGTTCCTACATAGCTAATTACCTATACAGGAACTGTTTTTATGACAAAATCAGTTTCTGTAAATAACTCCATTAACAATCAACTGTAAATCCATATTCATGATAATGATCTAAATGGCAATGCAAAAATATGTCTGACTGATCTCATAGGTAGATTAGTCTCCATCTAATAACATTTCATTTAAATTACATGTTCCGTACTTAGAATTTGGCAGAAATCTGCCGAATAAGAAGTCTATCGCATCGTATATTTTATTTTTATTTATTCAGCTGAGAAATGTTTTTACTCGCGACGTTTCCTCAATGCAGACATTTTACCAATTCAGTTCAGGCCATTTTAGTATTATTCTTCGTTTTTCTGAAAAATGTGAATCAATGGCAAATTATAGATAAGTTATATTTCAAAGTTTCTTCTCAAATTTAATTTATTCATTACTTTGAATATTTTTAGAGTAGACTACTCAGAATTAGGTAAAAATTGAAATAATGAATTTTCAGGTTTCTTTCGCTATCAATTATTCAAATAGCTGGCAAATAAACATCAACGATTTTATCCCGTGAAGGATTCTAACATGATTCTACTGGAATTTTCGATTTTTTCCATGGTTATTTCAGATCAGATCTTTATTTCTCACTCTTCACTATATTCCTCCAATATATGCACACTCTTTTGTAATATGAAAAATTGAAAATTTAAGCCACATAGTCCACAGTTTACGATTAATGTATCATAAAACAAAGTCAAATCTAATTATAAACAGTACATTTTAAAATATTTTAAATAAAGTCCATTCTCTAGAAACAACACTAAAGTGTTTCTGGTACAATCGAGTAATATCATAATGAAAACGGGCGATTGCCAAGACTGCTTCCGATTACACTTTGTAAAGAATATTTGTGCATCTTTGCTAAGGTAATGTCTTTACATTCATCGAAAATATCATGAAAAGTGAATTTAAAAGAGTACCCATCCCACAAACAGTTGTACAGTACATATACCTCATATAGCTGTATGTGTTATACGTATCTAACGTTGATCCATATTACTCCCCATCTACGCCTTCTTATTTTTGATAGGAGCCCATTGTTCGAAATCCCGATATAGATTTCGAACAATCCACGAAACAGATTGCTTACATTCAAATATAGGCCTATACATAAATAATACTGTATTTTTTCAAGATAGAATAAAAAGTACTGTACATTTCTGCAACTACAAATATAAAAATGGAAGCATATACAAGAAATTTAAAAAATGCGTTCTTCATGATCATCAATGATTATCAAAAATCTCCGCTTAGCACAATAGTCATTAAGGATTATCTCGTTGCATTTCAAGATAAACCATTAACCATAGCTTGAATTAACGAAGTACATTTCCAAAATATAGCTGTATATTATTAGTACCAATGTTTAGGAGGATAATTATCATTTGATCCTCCCAAACATCGTGCAATTTTATCGGAAGGCTGTTTTTCAATAAAATCACGCTTTCTCTGTAATAATGCACAATTCCAATAATGAATCATATATATACAGTAGAGCGTCGATTTTCCGAAAGTCAATCATCCGAAACGTCAATCATCCGAAAGAATTCCAGTCGGCAAATTTAAATTTTCGCCAGTGCTGTGGCGCTTCAATCTTTGGCTATGTCTTGGGCTACTCAAATATTTTACGTTTTTGTTACTAAATTAACATCTGAAGTATAATTTTTTATTGTTTTTATATTTTTCAATATATTTATTTTGTTC